>NC_056729.1:1905454989-1905484989 GCF_019279795.1 Protopterus annectens
TACTTTTCCTTCCACGGCAATGGTTCACCAGCGTAACCCGACCTACTCTGCTGCAGAGGATGAGGAGATACACCAGAGTCTGGTGTGGGATTTCGCAAAACTCTTTTCCCGCACCAGCCAGAACCAGCAGAAGAGGGCTGCACTGTGGCAAGACCTGGTCCGTCGGGTAAATGACATTGGCATGCATAAACGGACATATGAGCAGGTACGCCATCACTGCAGTGATTTAATTAGAAATGTCCGTCAGCATGCGTCGGATATCCACAGGCAAAAGCTTGCCACAGGTGGTGGGGCGGCTATACATCCCCCCCTCAACAGACTGGAGGGGCTCCTCCTAAGTGTTGTGGCTCCAGCCCAACAGCAACAACAGCAGCACACATGCATAATGATGGAGGCTGGAGCCACCCAGCAGCAGGACTTGGAGCGTGCAGGTAACATACCATATGTATAGTTGACTGTTCTGTACACTGGTAGTTTATGCATGTGTGAGGTGTGTCCTCGGTTTGTAGCTGTTATCATGGTAATTATTGTGCAAGAGTGATATTCTCAATATCAGCAGTAGACCTGTGAAAGCCAACTGTTGTACTACTGAAATGTATCGTACTCACAGTATCAATGGCACAGTTGTGTCCACTGACAATAAATGTCTTATTTGTGCAGGTCCCTCTGGTGTAACAGCAAGGCAGCCAATCCATGCTGGTGAGTGTGTAATAACAATACCTTTAATACTCTTGATACTAATAGTAATAATAGGCTCAAACAGTAGTGCTATGTGTTTGATTGCAGGTGTGTTTGTGTCTGATATACTGAGGAGTGTGCATGAGTGCATGTGCACCTGTGTGCATGTGTGCATGTGTGCATGTGCATGTATGCATGCGTGCATATGCACCTGTGTGAGTGTGTGCATGTGTGCATGTGCACCTGTGTGCATGTGTGCATGTGTGCATGTGCATGTGTGCATGTGTGCATGTGCACCTGTGTGCATGTGCGCATGTGTGCATGTGTGCCTGTGTGTATCTGTGGTAACATTGTGTACACATTGTAAACTGCGTTTCCTGTCTTCCTCCCACAGGTTCTGGTGCTGCTCTGGTGTTGTGTAGCAGGGAACCTGAATCAGCTTCTGTGGATAGTGATAATGATGATACCTGTGTAATGGCACAGGGAGGTGTACCAGGGTCTGTTGTTAGTCAGCCAATCGACAGTACACAGCTGTCAACCCCATCACTGCGCACAGTCATCCTGCCAATACATCCATTGTTTCCAATGTCCCTAGGTGATGGACAGGATACAGTGGGCATTGACCAGGATAATGTGGTATCAGTGGCACATGCATCCCCTCACAGCAGCCATGGACATAGTTCTCACATGGTACCACACAGACAGATGTCCAGGGGTTCTCGTGGGAGCATCCGTGGGTGTACTGCCCCTGTCAGACGTGCCCACAGAGGGCTTTCAACCTCAGCTATGTTTCGGGCTGTAATGAAAGCACAGTCACGTATGAAACGGTACACCAGACAGGGTCTGAGGGAGCTGAGAGCATATCGCACAGCTATGAATGACACTATGCGTGACGTTGCGGCTGCCATCCGTAATTTCACTGAGGTCATTGACAGACGTTGGGGGGACACATTAGATCTGTTCCACAACTACATGTCCATGAGCCAGGGCAATGCAGGATGGTTGAGGCATCGACGTGGGCATATGCTAGCAACAGCAGCAGCTGGCAGTCGTCGCAGATAACAACAGGCCCGCGGCCACTCCAATAGTGCCAGCACCAGCTCCAGCAATGCTGGGTCTGTGCTGTCATCAGAACGCCCCAGGAGACCACGTGCACGTGGCTCTGGACAGTCCCAACAGGGACCTGTCTCCAGTCACCAACCACCTGCTTCTGATAACAGTACCCAGTCTGGCTTAGTACCTGATATGATCCATAGCAACCCTGCTAGGCACAGGTACAGTGTCCATGGCCAGAGACAGTGATCTGTATGACCTGGCAGGTACAGTCTGTGGCTGTCCACAAACACCCATATATGGCAGCCACGAGGTGGAACTGTGTGCATGCATACACACATGCAAAATGATAACACCTAGGGCTAACACATACACGCACACACTGCATCAACATTGCCCCATCTTGTACTGTTGTCCCTCACTAACACACACACACATACATGTCGATTGGTTGTACCAGTGGCAGACTCAGGCATACCAAGTACACACCCTGTGCATATGATGAAACTGTGCCACCTCCTGCAATCTGTAACATCGATGCAGGAACAGGTTAACATGGTGCTGATGCACAGGGTGACTACATAAAAGTGTGGTAATAGTATCATGTTGTCAACAGTACAGTGTAATGATATCATTGTGGGTATATCCCAGCATGCCTGGTGCAGTAACAGCATGATTGTCACTGTAATGTTTTGTACACCCATAGTAATTACCATAGTGTAATGTCTGCACATCTTTGCATACTGGTGGTAAGGCTGTACACAGAAGGCCACCTACATAGGTAGCACAGGGGATAAGTAAATGGAAGTAATGATACTCAATGATGGACATGTAAACTGCAAGTTGCATGCAGTCCACACCTGACTCTGCATGGAGGATGTTGATATCTGTGCAGTAATACACAACAGGTTCAAGACTCCCAAGAGCACCCTAGCACTACCAGGTCACACCTCATACCATGCTTGACAGCCCCAAAACACTGAACTAACTTTGACAGGAGGGTGAGTCTCATTAAATGTCAAGGATACTGTGATGCCAGGACAGGTAGCATACATCCTACTAGGTTTGGAACTGCTGAGTGAGGGCCCAGTGTCTGTTATTCAGAATGTGTATTAGTACAGGTTTCAGCACTTGGGTTTCAGGCCAGTTATTCCACATTACGAAGGTACATGGTCTGTACACTTGTGGGAGGTGAGGCTGGACCCTGCCCGTCTGACCTGTGAATTTCTGGGTAGAGGCTTATAGTGCCTGCATATTTGCACTGTTTCTTACTGGAAGTGGTACACCTTGTTTGTTGTAGCATAGACTAGATCCAGGCCTGCTGACTGTAGCTTTGTTTGTATGCTTGTTTGCATGTTCTTACCCTGAAACACTGATTCCACCTGAAATTCAGCTGTACAGCACCACTGTGGATCCCTAGTGACATCTGTATTGCTTACTGTAGTTATTTCCATGTTTCACATGACAGAACGTCACTGTTTGTCCTGTTTGCATGTAAGTTGCCTGTAACACATTGCAGATGACTTACCTGGCACTTGCTCACTAAAGCATTTATATATGCCAGCACTAGCAAATCATAAGCACTACACCCTCACATACTCACCTTGAGTACCTTGTTCCCCATTGGCCCTATGTGTTGTTAATTATTAAGGAATTCCCAATACTATGCTAGCATGTCCAAAGATCAGTTGTCAATCTCCTCTCTGGTCCAGTTGGTGAATCCGTGAGTCATGTGGCAATGTTACAACTACCTCATGTACACAGACAACCCTCTCCCCTCCCCATAAACTTCCAACACATGTGAGAGATGCAACCACATAGCCAAACTGGGGCTCTGCTCACTCAATTCAGTACTGGCAAAACCTGTCAGGTGGAGAAGGAAACTACAGTCACTACAATACCAGTCTCACATAGACCTACCACAACAGCAATCCAAATACATAAACACACAGAAACATACTTGGAGTCTCAGAATAGAATCCTGCCTAAGCAGCAGACACCTCCAAAGCAGACACACAAGCAAATGTTATGCCAGAACAGAACACGTGCAACACATAGCTCACAAAGCCAGTGTGCCAAACAGTCACAGCCCGTAAGGCTGAACAACACACCTGATACACTTGTAATAGATACCTCTATCGTCAGGTACACTGAGGTCCCACTCAACAGGCTGAACAAGGAGATGGTCATGGTGAGATGCCTGTCGGGCACTATGATCCACCACATAACACAAGCACACAGGTCACTCCAAGGCATGTACAGACATGACTCAGTCATTGTCCGTGCCACTGTGAATGACCTGTGACATACCTCCCTGGACTACATGATAGGAGACATAGAGGGGCTCTCTGAGCATGTGGCACAGGCTGGTATGACCCTGACCTTGAGTAGCATCTTACCCTCACCAAGAATGCTGCCACAATATGAAAACGGGATGGTCACTTTCAACAATTGGCTTATGTTTCGGTGTCATTCATAGGGGATCCAATGCCTGTCAGTGTGGGATTACATGCTTGACAAGCCACAATGCTTTGCTAGGGGTGGCTTGCACCTGTCACCCATGGGCCGTTGGATATTGGCAAAGGCTCTTGCTACACACAGTGCCTTTTTTATGCAAGGCTCAAAAGACATGGCCACCTCAACAGGTATCACAAGGATAGGACAATAATAGTCATGCTATTCAACGCCAGCAGTGTAAACCTCAAGATGCATGCACTGGAAACTGTCCTTAGCATAGATAACATCAATATCTGTGCAGTAGCAGAATCCTGGTCCAAGGCTCCCAGGTGCATCCCAGCACTGCCAGGTTATACCTCATACCATGCTTGTAGACCCCTAAACATGCACCGAACCAGAACTGGGGGGGAGTATCCAAAATCATCACAGATACACACACCTCCAGGTTGGTGGCACAGCACAAAGCATCAGAGACTATCCATGTGCAACTAACAGTGGGTAAGACTGCCTTCAGGTTCATAGCCTGGCACACACCACCCTTCCATACCCAGAAAACCCACTTGGCCTTCCTGACAACAATGGAAATATGAAGGTCTCTCCAGACACCATTACATCAGTGGACGGCAACTACCCAAACATACAGTGGGAGCAGTACTCTAGCTCCAAGACCCTAGCTCATAGGTTCCTAGCATTTATTCACTCAATTGCTATGGAACAACTTGTTACCACTCACACAAGAGGGGAAATCATGCTGCACCTGATCATCAACAACATGTGGACTATATGCCCCAGACCAGATGTGTATCCCTCACTGGTAAGATGACACCATACACAACTCTCACTGTATATTCACATGCCAAATGCAGCCCCTGCACAGTACACCACAGTCATAAAGTTGTGTAATGCAATTTCCATGTATTCACATGAGGCAGGTTTCAGACATGGGAACTGTTGCAGGTCACAGGTACATATGTGTATGTGGCACACACATACATCATGTGTGCATTGACATTACTGATATAATCTATGTCATGCAATATTAGGAGCAACACCCCACACACAAGGACAAACTGTGCGACAGAAACACACCTGGCATTTGTAGGATTCAAACCCCTACCTAACTATGTTATGGCACTTGAGAGAGACACACTAGCAGAGCGTGCTATTTGCATTCCTGGGAAGTTTTCCTTCTCCTGCTGTACTTATAGGGTGCTGACATCATCAGTGTTTAGAAAGAGGAATGTGCATCATGGAGTGTGTTCTTCTAGTTGCCAAAACGGACATTTTTTTCACACACACAAACCCCCCTCACCCAAACACACTGAGCATTTGCAGGATTCAAACCCCTACCTAACTATGTTATGGCACTTGAGAGAGACACAAGTAGCAGAGCGCGCTATTTGCATTACTGGGATGTTTCCCTTCTCCTGCTGTACTTATAGGGTGCTGACATCATCAGTGTTTAGAAAGAGGAATGTGCATCATGTAGTGTGTTCTTCTAGTTGTCAAAAGGGACATTCCTTTCACACAGAACTGCACACACACAGACCCCCGTCACCCAAAGACACACACACTGAGCATTTGCAGGATTCAAACCCCTACCTAGCTATGTTATGGCACTTGAGAGATGCATTAGCAGAGCGTGCTATTTGCATTACTGGGAGGTTTCCCTTCTCCTGCTGTACTTATAGGGTGCTGACATCATCAGTGTTTAGAAAGAGGAATGTGCATCATGTAGTGTGTTCTTCTAGTTGCCAAGAGGGACATTTCTTTCACACAGAATTGCACACACACACACTAAGCATTTGCAGGATTCAAACCCCTACCTCATTATATTATGGCACTTGAGAGAGATGCAGTAGTAGTGTGCGCTATTTGCATTACTGGGAGGTTTCTCTTCTCCTGCTGTACTTATAGGGTGCTGACATCATCAGTGTTTAGAAAGAGGAATGTGCATCATGTAGTGTGTTCTTCTAGTTGCCAAATGGGACATTTTTTCACACAGAATTTCAAACACACAAACCCCACTCACCCAAACACACACACACACTGAGCATTCGCAGGATTCAACCCCCTACCTGACTATGTTATGACACTTGAGAGAGATGCATTAGCAGAGCATGCTATTCAAATTACTGGACATCTATTCTTCACCTGCAGTATTTATAGGGTGCTGACATCATTATTTATAAAGAGGTATGTACATCTATTACTATCTGTCAGTTAGGGGGATAGCATATATATGCATTAACAGCCGCCTACTTCAGGGTCAGATATGCACATCAGCACTGCCAGGTTATGTTTTACACCATGATTTGTGCCCACAGGACCTGTAACACACAACACAACCAGTTCAGACCACCCCTCCCAAATCCAGGACAAACACTATGCTTCCCTGGGAACAGTGTAGGATATGAAGGTGTTCACATACACCATTACAGTGGTTAACGTCAGGTACAGGTATATTGTGTGGGGGAACTACTCAGGCCTCAACAACATCACCCTACAGCCACTACACTTTGTGAATCCATGTGCTATGGCAGGACCACTCACCACAGCCACAAGGGGAAATACATATTGGACCTGACCATCTGCAACATGGGGACTCTATGTTCCACACCACAGGTAGACCACCATTGTTAATATCTGACCATACCCAACTTTCCCTGGACATCCATATCCCATCCCCACCCCCAGGCAAGGACGTCACTGCAAACAAAGTATTTATCAAAAGCAGACCTTGCACTTGTGAAGACTGGGGTGGAAGACTTCAAAGGACCCATGCTGGGGGATTATACAGGCCACTCTGCATAATCCATGACAATTGCATTCTATGAGCATCTGGAAGGTGTGCATTGATCATGCTATCCCAAATAAACCCATGACTCCTCCACAACAGGAGACCTGTCTGGTGTACACCAGCCATATCTAAGCTGTACAACAGTAGGAGGGAGCTAATACATTACAGAGCAATATCCCACAGAGGGAGGACGTCTCTGAACAGTACTGGCACAACACTTCAATCCCTCTAACTCATCACATCAAAGTGTTGACAGTGAAATTGTCCAGACACTGCAGATAAGGCTCCCCTCAGTCTGTAATTGACACCCAATTACTGTTATAAGTCCTCACCAACCCTCTTCCAGCAAACACCAGCCACATGGATGTGACATTGCAAATTCAACCCCTGGGATCTCCACTGTGTCCCTGCTTGACGGAGGCACAGCACACTAGCCTCAAACAATGCCTTCTGTGACCTACTTTACAGAGGCACAGTAGCCTACTGTACTGGGGAGGCAGACGCCAAGCACACTCTGGCTCAGCTTTTATTCCCTAGGGATAACAGCCTAGTATTGACCTCTACACCCATATGTTTAATTGTCAGATGCACAATATTTGTTGCTGATACTCTGTTTGCAGGTGTTTATTGCCATAGCATTCCCTGTTTCGATGAACAACTTGTGTATCTGTGGAAGATGTGTGAATATGAGAGGGATCCACTTTTTAACTTATGTCTCTGTAGTCATTTAACTGTGTGCACTGGGCAGATTGCTGTATTGTGGTTGGTTCCTGGATTAACACATACAAATACCAGATATGTGTGGCCAACTGCTAAACTGAGACATGGCCTAAGTGTGTGAGCATGCCCAGTTCAGGCTTTCCATGGCTTGTTGCCTGACATATGTCTCATTTATCAAAGTGTGCGAGCATGCCCAGTGTGAGCTTTCCATATGTTGAAATCTGCAGTCCACCACATTTGTGGTTGTGTGTGAACTTCAACAATATTTCACATTTATAGTTGTGTGTTGGGTGTCATGTTGTGTACTTACTGCCCAACTGCTTTGTGTCTGAACCCAACAGGGAGTATACTGTGCCTGCAGGGTTTCCATGGGATAGTTTGCATACAGTTGTCAACATCCTTTCATACTGACCAAACACTGTAATATCATATAGTGTACTGGTTCAGTACTTTCAGTGTGGTGGACAGTATCCTGGGTTTCAGTCCTATCACTGCTTTCAATATTCATACTGAGTGCACCAGACTGGTTAAGGGCCAGTTGTGCAAATATGACCATGTTGCATTATGTTCAGATATGGACTACTTAAACTAGGCTTGTCCAACATTGGTAGTGTATTCTGCAAATTGGGTGGACATTGACAAACACTAGCAATGTGCCCTAGGCCATTTCTAATGCTAGTCGAAGAGTGTGTTTGTACTTCAACACACATTGTACCTGGATTTTGCCATGACATATTTCAAGGTTAGTATACTGTACCTCTGTCTAACCGTGACATAACAGTGATACCCAGGGTAAACCTACAATCTCCCATCCACTCATCAAGATTCCTCTTGAGGAGCGTCAATAAGGGACTCTCTGGCTAACCTGTACTGGGAGTTTACTCAAGAGTGGAGGGAGCTTCTGGGTTATGGATTAATCACTACAGCATGTCCTATGTATGTCAGTGCTGGGGTTCGGGTCACTCATGTGCATAGCTCACTGGCATTCAGATTGTACAAGGTGCAGCATGTTCATTGATTCCATCTTGGACATGGCTGTATACATCAGGCACAGATTGCCTCTGGGCAGGCAGTATGGCACTGTGTGGAGCTGCAGTTTGTTTAATCAGGCAACACATGGCATCTGTTCGGGCTCTTTCATCCTCCTGGTGAGGTACCTTTGGGGTCTTTCCAGTTGATGGAGGTGTCTGCTGAGGTACATCCCACACGGGCCATTGTACTCAATTGTGAGGCTGATGACGGATGACTGAAGAGGCACAATGACCTCCCCTGATCTAGATCTGACTACCTTCATGATTAGGTGGGTATATGGTATGTTTCTGTAACCACTACAGCCACATGGTTGTCACATGCAGGATATCTATCAACTTGTGTCCCCAGGTCTCTTATTACTTATAAAGTACTTAATGGGTTAACACCTATGTGGTAATTGGTGGGCACTTACTGTTTATCCACAGGGGATGAGTATACACTTTTCTGCAATTAGCTTGATGACATGGCTCTGGCACCAGTTGTCTGTTTCTATGTGGCCCTTTTGTAGGATGCTTGTGTCAGCTGGAAGGTCAGATATGGTGCCCAGTTTGTAGTCCTCTGCAAACTTGTTCAGACACAGTCCTTCCATGTTGGCCTGTACCTATGGGAAATATTTAACAAACAAGGGAGGTACCTGGACCAAGCCTTGTGGGATGCCAGTTGTTGCTGGTTTGTTGTCTGACATGGCTGCAGCATGTCTGACCATGTCAGTTCTGTCCTTGGGCTGGTTTGCAACCCCTCTACTGACATAGGGGTTTATATTTAAGCTGGTGAGCTTCTCTATAATGAACACGTGGGGTATTGTATGAAAGGCCTTTGCAAGGTCCAGATAGGCTGTGTGGACCACATTCCCCTCATCAATGGCCTTGATGACTGTTTCAAATGAGTAAAACATGTTTCAGGGGCAGGATCTGCCCTTCAGGAAGCCACACTGGGTAGGGTCCAGTGTCTGTAGGTCCCCAATATCTTTATTTCTGAGGTCCATGATGATCCTTTCCATAGCTTTGCAGATCAAGCTTGACAGGCTTCTGGGGTGATAGTTCACAGTATCCATTCAGGCACCACCTTTGTGGAGAGGGACCACTGTTGCTGTACACTGCTCTTTGGGTACATATCCTGTGGTAAGGCTAAAATTGAGCAGTAGCGTTATTTGGCATTCCATTCGTCTTGGAGTCCATGTTGGACACAGCCCAGGATGCCATCTCATACCACTGATGCTGTGTGTTTTGCTTTGAAGATGCTGGCTGTTACCTCCGCATCTGCAATGTCAGGGGGCCAGCACTCTGCTGGGTTACATATATGGCATTATGGGAGGGGGGAGTTTGCACTGCACCTGTCAGGTTGGGTGCTGGCAATGTGTGTGTGTTTGGTGTATTTTTGTAATATTTGACTGATGCAGAGCATATCTGTGAATTCCCAACAGGGTTCCTACCATCAGTTAAGAAAGCCTTGTGATTATCCTTAGTGTCCTGTACAATTTGTATCTTCATAGGTTCATAGGTTCATACTAGGCTATCTGCCCTAGGGCATTTATAAGCCTATCCAGAGTGTGTGTGGCTTTCGCCACCCCTTGCTATGTGAATATTATGCCCATTTAGGGTTTACTTTTCTGTGCCTCTGTCTAGATGTGACACAGTGAAGACCCCCAGTGTACAGCTATGATCTCCCATCCACTTGGCAGGATTCCTGTTGAGGAAAGTCAGTGAGGGGCTCTGCCTAACATGGGGTGGGATTCTGTTCCGGAGTGTAGGGAGCCTCTGGGTTATGTATCTGTCCCTCCTGCACATCCTATTTATTTATGTGTTGAGGTTGACATCTCTCGCTCTCGCAGCTCTGATGGATATGGATTTTCTGAGGTGGAGCATGTCCATTAATTCTGTGTTGGACATGGCCTTGTACATCGGGCATACATCGCCTCTGAGTAGGCAGTATGTGACTGCATACAGCTGGGGTGTCTTCAGCCAGGCAGCATATGACATATATTTGAGACCCTTTATCCTCTTGGTGAGGTACTTTTGAGGTCTTTCTAACTGCTGCAGGTGTTGGGTAAGGTACATCCCAAATGGGGCATTGTACTAAATTATGGGCCTGATAAGAGAAGAGTATAGGGGCACAATGATCTCTGTTGATGTAGATGTGAATCCTTTCATAATACGGTGGCCAATATAGGAGGTCTTCCTAGCCACATTGGCAATGTGAGTGTCACATGAGAGGTTACTGTCCACTTGTGTCCCTAGGTCCCTGATTACGTCTTCCATACATAATGGATTACCACCTATGTGGTAATTTGTGAGTACCTTGTTTGGTATTTGGTGAGACATTCATACTCTCCAGTGTCTTCATGAGGGCTGAGTGGGGTTCCTGGGTTTGAGAGGGTGGTCTGTAGCATGCTACAAACTGTACAGCAGTTTTGCCTATGGTTAGTTGCACATGGATGGTCTCCAATGCTTCGTGCATTGTCAGTAACCTGGACGTGTGAGTATCTTTGCTGAATATGGATACTCCCCCTCCTTTTGTGGTTTGGTCCAGGTTTTGGGGCCAAAAAGCATGATATGAGGTATAACCTGGTAGTGCTGGTGTGCTCTCAGGAGCCTTGATGCAGGTTTCTGTCACTGCACAGACATCGATGTTCTCCATACTGGGGAGGGCCTCGGGAGCATGCATCTTGAGGTTTAGACTTCTGGCATTGAGCAGCATTACCCTTATGTTTTTTCCACTTATGTTTTCTAGGCAGGTGGGTTTGTCTTTTCAGCCCTGCCTACAAAAGACACTATGGAGGTGGCAAGAGCCTTAGCCAATATCCAGATGCCCAGGGGTGACAGGTGCAAGCCATCCCTGGCACAGCAGCGTGGCTTGTCAAGCATGACATCCCCAGCAGACAGACATTGGATCCCCTTGGAATGACACCAGTAATTGAGACAATTGTTAAAGCTGATCATTCTGTGTTTGTACTGTGGCATCATTCTTGGTGAGGGTAGGATGCTGCCCAAGGTCAGAGCCATACCGGCCTGGCCTACATAATCGGGGAGCTCCTCTATGTCTCTTTTCATGTAGTCCAGGGAGGTTCATCTCAGGTCATTCACACCAGCATGGACAATGACTGAATCATATTTGTACTTGCTTTGGAATGACCTGTGTGCCTGTGTTATGTGGTGGATTGTAGCAGCCTACAGGCAGCTTACTGTACCCTTTTCCTTGTTCAGTCTTGTGAGTGGGACATCAGTGTGTCTGACTATGGAGTCACCTATTAAAAGTGTATCATGCATGTTGTTTGTCCTTACAGGCTGTGACTGTTTGGCACACCGACATTGTGTACTATGTGTTGCATGTGCTATGTTTGGAAGTAATGGTTGCTTGGGTGTCTGCTTTGGAGGCCTCTGTTGATGTGGTGGATTTTTAATTAGAGCCTCCAGGAATGTTTTTCTGTGTTTATGTCTTTGGTTTGCTGTCCTGATAGGTCTATGTGAGACTGGGTTTGTGGTGTGTGTGGTTACCTTCTCCTCCTGACTAGTTTTGACAGTACTGAGCTGAGAGAGCTCAGCCTCCAGTTTGGATAAATGGTTGCATCTCTCACATATATTTGTATTTCTTGGGGGGAGGAGAGGGTTATCTGTGTACATGGGGCAGGTGTAACATTGCCTCATGATTCACAGATTCAACTTGTTGTAGCTGGCCTTAGTGGATTGTATGTGTGGCCATATTTTATTGCCATAATACTGATCAGAGATTACTTCCCTTTTTGGGTTTGCTCTATCATGTAGTAGCTTCCTCATTCTCTTTCATGGTTTGGTAATGGCTGGGGTCCGCCATGCCAGATGCCTGCATGTATGGAATTGGGTCTTGGTTTTATTTGGGATTGCATAATCCATGCATTCCTGACAGTGTTCATAGAATGCATGTATAACGGGTTCTGAAGTGTGGCCCATATTTTCCACAGGCACAGAGCCTTTAATGGATTCCACATCAGTTTGGAGGAGTGCAACATTTGCTTTACACATGTTTTTCACTGTGGTTTTCTGGCCAGGGACTGTGGTCAGGATGTGTATATCCAGTGTGATTACTCTATGGTTTGATCTTACCAGTGAGGGATACACTTCTCATCTGGCCATAGAGTACCCATGTTGCTGATTATCACATCCAGTATGCTTACCCCTCTTGTGGGAGTGGTACGTTGTTCCTGAGCATTTTGGTTTATGGATTCTAGGAACCTTTGGCCTAGGGTGTTGGAGCTAGAATAATGCTCCCAGTCTATGTTTGAGTATTTTCAGTCACCCAATATAATGTTTGGAGAGCTTGATATTTTCATGTGTTCCAACATAGGCCAAGTGCAGTTCTTGGCATCAGGAGGGTAGTCTTTAGCAGGCTACAAACTAGGAGGCAGTTTTAGCCACTGTTACTTGACCATGGCTAGTCCATGCTGCTTCTTGTTGTGGTACCAACATGGGGGTGTGATTATCCTTGACAAGTATTGCTCGTCACCCTCCTTTTGTAGTTTGTTCCATGTTTTGGGGCTGTAAAGCACAGTATGAGGTGTAACCTGGTAGTGTTAGGGTGCTCTTGTGAACCTTGACCCAGTTTTCTGTTACAGAACAGATATCAACATTCTCCATGCTGAGGGGAGTTTAGACTGCATGCATCATGCAGTTTAGACTTCTGGCATTGGGTAGTATTACGTCTGGGTTCTTATCCCTTGTGATACCTATGGAGGTGGGTTTGTGTTTTGAGCCTTACCTATTCAAGGCACAGTGGGGGTTACAGCCTGTGCCAGTATCCAAAAGGCCAGGACTGATAGGTGCATGCCAACCCTAGCAGGTGGAGCATCGTGTCTTGCTCAGCATGTCATCCCAGGCTGGCACGCAATGGATCCCCTTTGACTAACAGCAATACTTAAGCCAATTATTGTAATTGATCATCTCATCTTCATATTGTGGCATCATGCTTGGTGAGGGTAGGATGTTAGTCAGGGTCATCAAGTTTGCATGTAGTACATAGTGTTACATTGCTTAACACATGGCAGTCATGCCTCAGGTGGTGCTGCAGGGCTGTCTATGTTGGATGCACATACTACACTCCCTGTACATGTTTGAAAGCAGGTTGTGTCAACTTAGGCATCCCTTTTACTATATGTGTGAGTCAGAGAGAGGTATAATTTCCAGGGTCCCTACTGAGCCAGTGTATGTGCTATGTGTTGCCGCTTTGCCAAGGCCAAGGCATATTGGGCATGCCTCCTTCTGCCTACTGGGGCAGGCTCAGGTTGTTCCTCCTCTGAGTCACGCTCTGCCTGTGATTGTCTTGGCAATGGTGGGGGGCTGTTTGGCCCAGCCCTATGCTGATCCTGCTGCAGCTGTTTTTGCAGAATCATATTATGTACCATAGCACATACCATGACAATTTGGGTACATGTAGTTGGTGAGTACTGCAAGGCTCCACCAGATGTGTCCAGGCACCGGAACCGTGACTTGAGCAGCCCAAACACAAGCTCGATTACATTTCGTGTTTGTGCGTGTGCCTCATTATGGCGTTCCTGTTCAGGTGTGTGTGCATTTCTGATGGGTGTCATCAGCCACGGCTCCAGTGCGTATCCAGCATCCCCTACTAAGTGACCATGTGGGATGTCCCCATTGGAAAATGTCTGGTACAGCTGCGTCAGATGCCAGATATGGGAATCATGGTAGCTTACAGGGCAGCCAGCAAACACATTCATTATTATGCCCTGGGCATCACACAAGACCTGGTAGTTGATGAAGGGGAAGCCCTTGCGGTTATTGTAGGCCCTACCCCGCTCACCAGCTGGTGCTTTGATGCATATATGCGTGCAGGCTATTGCACCCACTACCTCAAGCTATTTGCTGGAAGAGACACATATTGCTGGTCAATGCCTCACGGGAATTGGGGAAATATACATGATCTCCGACATGTGCTGACATGGCATCCAGGAACTGGTGCAGTACCCTGGATGCTGATGCCTGTGAGATCCCCATCATCTCACCAGTTGGTCTCTGGAAGGTACCTGTTGTTAGTATTCTTAGGCCAACACATACCTTGGTTTCCACTGGGATGGGTTCCTCTCTGTTGGTTCTGTGTGTGAGGCGTGGCCTGCACAGCTCAACAATTTGCTGCAGGAGGTCTCTGTCCACTCTATAGCGCTCCACTATCTCCAGCTCATGTAACCCATGGTATGTGACCCTGGTCCTGTACACTCTTCTCCGTCTCCTCACTGGGTTGTCTGGCAGCATTTGCATTGTCACCACCCTCAGCAAGTCTCCTATGTCTCCTTATAACAGCTATGGCAGCCCCGCGCATGTTTGGTCTGAGTGCAGCTTTTTCAGTTTTCACTTCCACTAGCTTACTTCTGTCTTCCAGTGTCTCTTGAGAGAAACATACTGCACTGCTGTTTGCAGTGTTTTAAGTGCTGGGCTGGGCTAGTATTCTGCCTGTGTAATTGCCTGCTTCTAATTTTTTTCACCTGCTAGCTCTACCAGTATTCCCTGCTAGCTTCCTACTATTTCTCCTGCTTTCTTTTTCCTCTCTGTTTCCTCAGGGGGAAGCAACGCGCATACCAGCGAAAACTCGCTCACAGTTGCTAACACACGTGCACACATGCTTACACGGACTAGAATCTGCTTATTCGGGTTAAAACACGCGCACACCAGCGCAAACAGGCTTACAAGTCGTTACACAGGCTCCTACATGCTTACTCTGCCTTACATGCGTACACTCTATATTACTTGTGCCTCCCAGCGTGCACACGCATGCATGCACGCTCAGCAAGAAATATTGATGTTATCCATAGTGTACACCTTCCATTTCTTGGCTTTCCCATGCCTATCTGTTGACACTCCTCTTTCCATGATGTGTGACTGACATCTTTCGCATGCCACTTTAATCCATTGAGATTGATTTATTTCTGACATTCCCCCCTGTGATGTCACCTATCTCCTACTCTGTTACTCCCCCTTATCTAACTCTTACACTACTCGGAATGAGCTCATTTGCTATGTGACAGTGTGATTCACTATCCTACCACTCATTTACATAGGATTGCCTACTAATGCTTAGCTACGTGTCTTACACTCAGATTCCCACCTTAGTTACCTCTACACCGTGGCCATGTTGTTTTCAGTCTGCTAGTCCCTGCATTGTAAATACATGCATTGCATAGAAACCACATTTGTGGGTTTAAAACCTTTATTTTTATGTTTTATATAGCGCAGCCCGTTTGCGCGGCACTGCGCTGCGTTTAAACATCGGCGATCGCTGAAAAAGAAAATGTTTATTTTTTTCATGTTTGCATCGGGTTACCTTGCCAATGGCCACATATTTGGCCATTGGCATGCTGCCTGATACATATGCACCCTTTATTTGGAGCTGACATGGCTCCATTGTGTTATTTGCAGAAACGTACTCAGTTGTCAACTGAGTACATTTCTGCACCTAACACGACTCTTACATGGGCTGGTTTCAGCTTTGTGGATCGCTAAACTACCTCATTTGCATGCCTTTCGGCTGCGAGTGAGGTAATTAGCATATCCACGCGCAGTCCGTGTAAGAGACGTTTTAGCTGGTCTCTTACATGGGATTTCGGGCTGTTCCTGGATCGCTATGGCTGCATGGAGTCTTACACGACTCTTAGACTCCGTGCAAGCCATCGTGAATCCTGCCCAGTGTGTTTAAAGAGTCTGTTAATTATGAGAAAGTTTGTGATTTGAGAAGAGAGAAAACATTCTGTGAGCTGAAGTGTTGCTGAGTTAAAATCTGTAAAACAGAATATGAGTGTTCCATCTATAGTGGAAAGCTGAGTTTGAGGTTTGGTGAGATTATTGAATGATTTTGATCTGAATTATTATTTGGAGGTGTTTGATTCTGATGCTTTCAATGTGGAAATATATTGGGCAGTGATCATTGAAGGTATGGTCATGAGTAATAATGGAGGTGATGTTAAATGTGTGTGAAATAATGACATCTACTTGATAGTGGTGGTTTGATATGTTGTCTTCTGTACTAGCTGAATTCATTTTAGAAACATGAACTAGTTTTCAGACTGTCTTAGCAGATGGGCTCTACAAATTTAGTTTGAAGTCTCCAGGAATAATAATGTATTGTGGATGGCAACCAGTATGTGTTGAATTAAAGTTTGAAGTCTGGGTAAGGCAGAAGATGGCGGAAGGCATGCTATGACTATGTACAGGTGATATGTTGACTTGGTAACTTAGCGAACAGCCACTTGGGTTCATAGCATGAAGTCATGTTGGTTTGGGTGACTAAAATGTTAAGGAATGATTTGTACAGAGTCATTACCCCTTGTCCTGCTTTAGATCCTGGGTGGGTATTAGACATATAGTTAAATTTAGGGAAAAAGTGGAGGACATGGAAGTGGCAATTTTTATCCAGGACTCTGTGATACCAACTCTATCTGGTGAGAGGTTGGTGAGAAAGGCACTGATTTGGTCAAACTTACTTATAATGCTTTTTGTCATTAACCAGAGTATCTGCTAGAGAAATGATGTTGAGCAGTTGTAGAGAACTGGGAGATATATAGTTGTACTGGGGTTGAAATGATTAGTTTGAATATTAAGAAAGGAAAGAGCGTCATCGGCATGAAACTATTGCACTTGGTTAAGGGGCAGGTGCTATAGTTATTGTAGAAAGGTATGGGGGGACATGTTTGTCGTTATTCCAGAAGAAAGTCTATGTTCATGATTGTCATATGGAACTGGTAGTTTATTACAAGGAATGATATGGCAATTCAGGGAATTACAAAATTATACTGGAAGTGTTGGTATTTAAGAAAGTGTTTTTGCATGATTCTTTAATGGGAAGGGATTCTGGTATAATTTCCTGATTGGAAAGAAGTGTTTAAATTGGAGATACTCGGTTGTCTGGGGAATGGGGCTGGAGGGATGGCAAGAGACTGAGGAGGGCCTAAGCTGCCTCACCCACAATAGCCAGTCAGTCTATACATGTGTATAACAAGTATTTCCTCACCAATTAGGTATGCAAGGCTGGTAGTGTTTTGAAGCAGGTAAGTGAAATATTTATCAATTTTCCTTGGGCATTTTTCTCATACAGACATCTCATGTGTCTAACTGTGATATAGGGCAGAAGACAAATACCTAGCTAAATGCATATGTCTGCAGATTCATACTGTAAGAAGCTAGGTTTACTAGTAAAATATTGAGAGAGCCCTGCTTACAGTATGGGTATCCAATATTGTTTACTTAGTAAAGTATTGCCCAAGTTTATTGGATCATATCAAACATAGAAATTAATTGCAACCATTTTATTAATACTTAGAGCTGAAGCAGCATTTGTAAAAACATATGGGTTGGAGGGAGGGGTGGATTAATAGGGTTATAAGAGATTACTAGGCTAATGGCTCAAGCGCCTTGACAAGCATAACCTGTTTTACCCAGATTTTACACAATTTTCTGTCCTTAGGGGAAGATAACAAGGGTCAGAAAGTGTGTGTGTGTGTGTGTGTGGGGGGGGGGGGGGTTGACATTTTTTACAGACTGCATTTGTCCTTCAGGGACATGGCCACCATCCCAGGGGTAAATTTGTGATTTCCCATCCATTGGTCCAGACTGCAATTGAAGATGATCAGGGAAGGGATCTGCTTCACATGAGCTGGAAACATATTCCAGAGGATGGACAATCTCTGGGATACATATCTGTCTCTCTAGCATGATATATTAATGTCAGGGATCAGAATTAGATCTCTGGCATGCATAAACCTTGTGCAGTTAGTTTAGGGAATATTCAACACCTCTTTCAAGGATGGGTCAGAGACTGCCTTTTAGGTCAAGCACAGGTTATCCCTCAGTAATCAATAGAAAATTGAATACAGTGAGAGGCCTTTTAATCAGTCTCCATATGACATGCTGGTTATACCCTGTATTTTTCTGGTGAGAAACCACTGAGGATATTCCACCTGTTGCAAATGCCTGGTGAGGTACATGCGAAAGGATGCATTGTACTCAATTATTAGTCTGATGTGGGCTGACTATAGTGGTACTATGACATAGTTAGATTTGGATGTCATGCCCTTACTTATATGCTGAGCTATAAATCAGTATGTCCTTACCACTGTGGACACAAGGTGGTCAAAGTTCAAATTACTGTCTATCTGATCACCCAGATCTCTCTCCACTAGGTCCACTATTGGGGCTGCTACCAATGTTGTAATTTGCAGAGGTAATTAACTTACCAAAATGTATTATTATGCACTTCTTCACATTTAGTTTGAAGCCATGGCTCTGACATCAATCATTGGTCTGCGTCAGACCTTTCTGTAGGATATGAAGATCATTTGGGGAGTCCCCACAACTTGCAGTCATCCGCAAATTTGGTAAGACAAAGGCCATCTACATTTACCTTGACATATGAGAAGTACATCCCAAACAGGAGGGGGTCCAGCATTGAGCACTGTGGTACTCCACTGGTGACTGGCATCTTGCTGGATTTGGATTTCCTAACAACGTATCCTATCTGTGAGCTATTTTGCTATCCATCTGGTTATATAGAGATTTATGCCCAATTCTGTTAGTTTATCTATAATACCTAAGTAAGGTATTGTGTTAAATGCCTTGGCCAGGTCAAGGTAGGACTGACTTATCCTCATCTATGGCCTTGGTGACATTCCCAAAGAAGTCCACCAGAATGAGCAGGCAGGACCTGCCCTTGATTAACCCAAACTAGGCCAGATCTAGAGTATGGAAAGTTCCTACACCACTGTTACTCTGGTCCATGATTCCCCTTTCCATAGTCTTGCATATGAGGCTAGTCAGACTTATGGGTTGGTAGTCTCCTGCGTCAATTGATGTTCACCCCTTTACAGAGAGATGACTGTTTCTGTCCTCCACTCTACTGGGCCAAAGCCTGTCTGGAGACTGTGGTTAAATAGAGATCTGAATAGGTCTGCCAGGTTATGCTTCAAGCTATTTAACAGGCACCATGATATTCCTTCAAGGCCTATTGATGACATGTTTCCAGCTTTGGAGAGCACAGTGACAGTGTTTTATTTGTGATAAAAGGCAAACAAATGGTAGGGGCTATTTCATGTGGAGTGACTGGAGGTGATGAGGAGGTGAAATTTGAGCTGAATTTTTCATCCAGCAGGTTTGCTATTTCTTCTGGCTGAGTATAGGTAGTGCCATCTACAGACAACTCAGCACAATGTTGAGTGCTTCCCATAAGATTTTGGACATAACTAAAAAAAGCTTTGTGGTTATCCTTTGCTTGGGAGGCTAATGAGGGATTTTTTTACCTGCTGTGCACCCTCCCTCTTACTTCTAGACAGGATGTTTCCCTTCTGTTGTTTACTCTATTTATGCCAGGGGTTCACCCAGATGACTTGTTCTTCCAGCTAGACCTAGGTTTAGTTCAGTCAGGTAATGCCATTTCTATGCATTTGTTTTAGTGGTTGTACAGGGCATTCATGTATGCTTCTGCACAGGCCTCCATGTTCTGGAAGTTAGGGGGAGCTTTAAGATTACCTACACTATCATTTAAAAGAAGTTAATTTGCTTTGGAAAAATTATTTAAGGTTTTAGGGTCTGATGGGGGTTCTACCATAACATTTATTTCAAAGGGGACTGATTTATGATCCAGTCTTACCAATGAGGACATTATGCTGAGGGTGATCCAATGCTCCCCCTTGTTTTTGAGTATTATGGCAAGAATATTTGACCCCTAGCATTGGCAAAGTCCAGGAATCTCTTAGCCTGCATGTTAGTGGTCGTGTATGTTTCCTAGTTTATGGAGTTGTAGTTAAAATCACCCACGAATAATGTGTTGAGCTGAGTGGTAAGTGATTCTAATAACTACAGGTATGCAGAATGGTTTCATGGTTGGGGTATTTTGTCTATGGTCAGTTGGACACGGAGAAGCTCATGTGAGTCATCCTGCTTCACCAGTATTGAGGTGTGATTGTTTTTCTGTAGAGGGTAACAACCTCCTCATCCTCATTTTGTTTTTTCCTTTATGATTGTGGTCTGAATGTGTGATAGGCATTGTAGCCTTGCACTATTGGGGTGCTTTCCGCAGCCTGGAACCACATCTCTGTAACTGTGCAGACATCAGCATTCTCCGGGGCAAGGACAGATTCCTTGCAGTGCAGTTTCTTGTTAAGACTCCTACCATTGAGCAGTAGTTTTCATTCATATGTCTGTTGGTTTGGTACTGCCTAAAAAGGCACTATAGGGGTGGCTAATGCCTTGGCCAGAATTTGAAAGCCTAATAAGAACAGGTGCAGACCATCTCTAGCAAAGCAGAGTGGTCTGTTGATCATGTCATCCCAGGGGATACCAATACTAGATACCCTTGGAATGACACCAGTAGCTAAGCTAATTATTGAAGTCAATCACTTTCTGTTTGTATTGTGGTATTATTCATAGTGTGGGTAGCATGTTGTTCAATGTGAAGCTCATAGCAGCCTGCAGCATGTATTCAGAGAGGTCCATTATACCTCTCTCTTCAGATAGTCCAGGGAGGTACATCTCAGGTCATTCCCACCCACATGGACTATGAATGAGTCATACTGGTACATGTGGTTAAATGACCTGAGTGCCTGCAAGATCTGGTGAATCCTGGCCCTTGACAGGCAAATGATTGTAATCCCAGCTGTCTCCCAGTGGAGTGTCCTATAGCCAAGATGTTTGAATGTGTAGCGTTTCTCCTTAGGGGCTTGCTTGTGGAGCCACTGGGATGTGGATTTTATGTGTAGTGGTTGGTGCTGACTTGGTGTTGTTGGCATGTGGTTTCTGATAGCAGCATACAGAAGGCCTGTGCGGTTTTGGTAAGTTACTTGTGAGTACCTCAGCATATGTGGGTTTATATGTCAAGACATTATTTAGTGAAGGGAATGAAGTGCGTATGCTTTTCACGGTACAACTACATCTCTTACACACTTTGATTGTTTCAGGATTAAGTGATTATCAGTATACATGAGGCAATTGCTAGACTGCCTCAGGATGCCCATGTCCACCAAGCTGGTACATTTAGTTAGGGTGGGTGTGGGGGGCACAGTCACCCACAATGGGTGGTGTGGGGGAGTGAAGCCCTACAATTTGCAATATTTTAAGTGATGTGTTGTGTTTTGTTGATCTATAGATTTTTTCCATGGGAAAAAAATCGGTGACCTGGGGTTTCACTGTTTTGGGATTTTGGTCTATATGTGTCGGCGAAACAGCATTCGCTGTAATGCCATTTTGCTGACCTAATATAGACCCGTGGCAACCACCATTTGAGAGGTATCACATAAACTGAAAAGTTACTACATAAAAGATGGCCTATTTTAAGGGTAAAAACACATTTTTGTAGTTTTCACTTATCTATTAATTAAAGCATAGGATTAAGGCTGTGAGCTGTTAACAGGCTTCTGTCAAAAGTAAATCAATTCCCTCAGCCTTAATTGGCCTACAGTATATCCTTGAGTAGATCACTTAAAAAGAGAGGGATTTTTGGGAAATTTTGAAACTGGGCTAGATTGTTTAATGATCTCCTGGACTGCATGTCTAGTAACCATCTATGAACTTATGATCCTATGGTAGCAGTGATACCATAAACTTGAGAACTCGGTTTTGGTGCTTATGAGTTCCGAGTTGTCCCACAGCTCTGAAAAATATCATGTCACTGTACATGCAAAGTAGCTGTGGTTGAGCTTTTTTTTTTTTCCTGTCATTAGGACTGAGCTGGAAGTCATCAATCACTGTATGAGGTTGGCGAAATTCTAGGATGCCTGTGCTGGAAGGCACCAAGCTCAGTTTGAGGCAGGTGAAATCCTTGAATGGTAGTAACCATAAAGCTATACAGTGTAGCATTTATTTAGGGTGTGGCAGGAATTTGCTATTGTCCAAGGCAGCAGGACATATTTACTTGCTATCCCAAAGGCTAATTGCTTTTTGTATTTTAGATTGCACCAGTGGTGGGATTCCCACTACATATTACTGGGTCTATCACTTAAAAAATATGACAGGATTAGTGAAGGAGATAAATGCCCTTAACTCTTGTCCATGAAACTATATAGTAAATGCAGCTTTGACACTGACAAAAGCGTCAGGAAAACAAGACTTTTCATAACAATGAGCATTGCAGAAATTAAGTATTTTTTCTTAAGGTACAGGAGAATTTAGCATGGCATGATTCTTCTTTAAAGGACAAGCAATGATTATTAAGTTATAGCACGCACTGGACTTCACTGAAATTAACAATGTAAAAGTAAAGGAATTATTTCAAAAGTTCAGGTTTTACTATTTTCAGAAATAGCATTTGATGTATTATCTACCTAGAATGAATAACTGGTCTTCTTTAAACACTGACATGCACCAGCACTTCTAATTATGGAATTAAAGTGTATAGTGGATATAAAAAATGTACTCACCCCTGCTAAAATGCCAGGTTTTTGTGATATAAAAAATGAGACCACAATAAATAATTTCAAAACTTTTCCCACCTTTAATGTGACCTATAACCTGTGCAGTTTAATTGAAAAACAACTCTGTTAGGGGAAAAAAATATAAAAATTTAAAAATAGTACACCATGCTGGTTGCATAAGTGTGCACACCCTTAAACTAATACATTGTTGAAGCATCTTTTAATTTAATTATTGGAGTTGTCTTCTTGGGTAGGAGTCTATCAGCATGGCACATCTTGACTTGGCAATATTTGCCCACTCTTCTTTGCAAAAGTGCTCCAAATCTGTAGATTGCAAGGACATCTCTTGTGTACAGCCCTCTTCAGGTCACCCCACGGACTTTCTACTGGATTTAGGTCTGGCCTCTGTCTGGGCCATTTCCAAAACATTAATTTTCTTTTGGTGAAACATTCTTTTGTTGATTTGGATGTATGCTTGGGGTCACTATCATGTTGAAAGGTGAAATTCCTCTTCATCTTCAGCTTCCTATCAGATGCTTGTAACTGGTATTTGGAGCTGTTCATAATTGCCTTCAACTTGACTAAAACCCCAGTTCCAGCTGAAGAAAAGCAAACCCAAAGCATGATACTACCACCACCATGCTTCACCGTCAGGATGGTGTTCTTTTGATAATGCAAAGTGTTGTTTTTGCGCCAAAGTACCTATTGGAATTGCGGCCAAAATGTTCAGCCTTGGTTTCATCGGACCATAACACATTTTCCCACATGCTGTTGGGAGACGATGTATTGTTTTGCAAATTTTAGCTGAGCCCAGATGTTTTTCTGTGTAAGAAAAGGCTTCCGTCTTGCAACCCTACCCCAAATATCCAGACGGGTCTATATTATAACATCAAAGGTTTAAAACTTTGAATGTTATAATATCTAACCCCTTAGAGCAAAAGCTGACAATAGCGAAGCCTCGGAACATTGAAATTTTACCTAGGGTAAGATTTCGGTGGTCCGTTCCATGGCTTCACTATTTACAGCACTGTGGTGTGATCGTTATGGACCGGGTTAAGGTAAGTGAGCAAACGGACTGGGGTAAGGTGAGTGTGCGGTAGTTAGGGACTTTAGGGTTAGAGCGTGGGTGAGGTGAGTGTGCAATACTGACAGACTTTAGAGTTAGGGGCGGGTTAAGTGAGTTAGGGTTAGGGTGCGGGTGAGGTGAGTGTGTGATAGTGACAGACTGTATGGTTAGGGGCGGGTTAAGTGAGTTAAGGTTAGGGCACGGGTGAGGTGAGTGTTTGAGAGTTACGGACCTTAGGGTTAGGGTTTGGGTTAAGGTAAGGAGATAGCTACTGGTTTATGTCTGGTTTAGTGTAGGGTTTTGGAAGTGTATGTGTGTGGATTATTTATTTTGGTATGCTTGTGTTGTGTGTATTTTTGTCAGAACAGCAAATTTTTTCACTGGGAAAAAATTTGCTATTCTGACTATTCGGTTTTCTGGTGTTTCGATTGAATGGGTTCGATATTATAACATTTGAAGTTGTAAGACTTCGCTGTTATAATATAGACCCAGTCCAAACAAATGGAGAATACGGGAGATTGTTATCACATATAGTACACAACCAGTAGTTCCAGAAATTCCTGAAGCTCTTTCAGTGTTGCTGTAGGTCTCTTGGCAGCCTTCCTGACCAGTTTGTGTCTTGTCTTTTCCTCAATTTTGGAGGGATGTCCAGTTCTTTGCAACGTCACTGATGTTGCATATTTTCTCCACTTTTTGGTGACTGTCTTCACTGTGTTCCATGATGTATCCAATACTGTGGAAGTTTTTTTGTACTCTTCTCCTGACTGATACCTTTCAATAATGAGATCCCTTTGATGCTTTGCAAGCTCTCTGTGGACCATGGCTTTTGCTGTAGCAGCCAACTGAGCAAATGTCAGGAAAATCCTACAAGGACAGCTGAACTTTATTTAAGGTTAATCAGAGTCTGTTTAATTGATGGCAGGTGTATACCCAAGAAGACTGAATGCTGTAATTAAATCAAAAGGTGCTTCAACAAAGTATTAGTTTAAGGGTGTGCACACTTATGCAACCAGCGTATTGTACATTTTTTATTTTTATATCTTTTTTTCCCTAACAGATTTGTTTGTTTTTCAACTGAATTGTACAGGTTATAGGTCACATTATAGGTGGGAAAAGTTTTGAAATGATTTATTGTGGTCTCATATTTTATATCACAAAAAACTAGCATTTTAACATGGGTGTGTACACTTTTTATTTCCACTGTATATGGAAGGCAGAATTCAGAAACTGTTCACCTGATTAGCAAAGGCATCGCCTCAAGAGCAAAGGAGGTTATAACTCCCCTGTACTCTGCCCTCATTAGGTATATCATTTAATATAATACTCCCTTAGGTATGTACCATACCAGACACCTGCAGCAACTTGAGAGACCTCAGAGATTTCAAACTAAGAAAATTCGGGGTCTCCAGCACTTGTCATACATTGACAGACTGAAGTCACTGTCACTGTACTCAGAAGCATATAGACTACTCATAGGCAACTTGTGTCTGGTTTACAGGGCTATCTCTGACCCAAATCTAATGGAAATGCTGCACATCCATAAGTCAAATGGGACTAGTGTCACCCATTCCAAGGACCTCAATCTAGCCTGTGACATAAACAGGACCTGCTGGAGAGACAGAAACATCTCTCAAAGGTTGCCACTGCTCTGAAATAGGGTTCCAGTCCATATCAATCAGAGCACCTCCATGACCCTGTTTAAGTGCAACCTGGATGACTGGATGAGAATCCTTACATTTCTGCCATGGATTGCCCCAGCTGATGTCCTGGACATGGGTAGTCCTTACAAGAAAAATCTTGGGCATAGACAATATCTCTCATCTAATATTATATTAGCTAGGCTTGTAAAGACCCTTGGGTCAATAGCATAGTAACATCCTATGAACCTATAAGAATGTATTCCTAGACTGTGTTTCATGTTATGGAGAAATGTACTCCCTCTTTGCTTATTGGAGATATCTAGACATATTGACATATACACCATCACACACACACATATACACACACACACACACTTGTGTATATATATATATATATATATATATATATATATATATATACATACACATATACATAAATATATATATATATATATATATATATATATATATATATATATATATATATATATATATATATATATATATATATATATATATATATATATATATATATATATATATATAAATATAAATATATTTATATACATATATATGGGTCCTCTTCTGTAGGCTCATATGGCGAGACCATATGTTCAAAATTGTAAAAGTTTGATCGGACTGAATGGAGGTCTCCGACAGTGTGGAACGGAAGATTTCCCTTTTCCACAATGAAGAGCGATCTCGGAGTTGGTATATTTAAGTAAGGGGTGTGTGGGGGGTGCAGGGGGGCATGACCGCCCCTGCTACAAATGTTTAGTTTTGTTTTTTGTGTTTTTTTTTTTCTTTTTAATTCAGTGTTCGATCTTTTACAAGTTTGAACATATACTGAAGTAGATCCATATAGACATAAATAAATATATATATATATATATATATATATATATATATGTGTGTGTGTGTGTGTGTGTGTGTGTGTGTGTGTGTGTGCATATATATATATATATATATATATATATATATATATATATATATATATATATGCAAATACATGTATAATTCAGTCACTAACTGAGAAAAGAAAGTACTTATTTCATTAAGGGATATGCATACTGACTTGCTCTCTCAAAGCATTCACAATGACAGTTAATTTGGAAGCATGCCAATTCACCTGTGACAAATTTTTAGAATGTGAGATGAAGACAGATTAGCTGTTGTAACCCATAATGAGACAGAAGAAGACACACCAGTAGATGATAGTAAGCGCTTGACCTTGAGTGACTGCATATCCCAGCCATATCTCACTTAGTAATGAACTGAAGCTTGCCAGGGATGAATAGTAACCCCTGTGTTAATAATAATAATCCCACATCAGTGGGTGCAACAGGTAACACACTCGCCTTTGTGCAAAATGGTTATGGATTCTTTTCCACACAAAGGTGATGGATTCCTGACATTGCAGCACAGCATAAGGAGGACACTGCACTCCTGAGTGTGTTGTTCTTTGGGTGAGACTTTGAACTGAGGCACCATCTGCCTGATTTGGTGGTAGCTCAGTTGGATGTAAAAGATCCCACAGTACATATCGTAAAAAGTAGTCTTTTCTCAATGCCATGGTCAAATTATTCCTGGTAGTATAAATACCGCCTCAGGTCTACCGCAAAAAAAGGCTATAAGTTTAGTGGTACTAACCTAGTCAACAAAGGATAAAAAACTAAGATAAGTAAAATAATATAATTTCTTAACTAGGTGGGCCCACTGGACACACAGTCCTTTTTCAGGGGCAACCTGGGAGCAATGTCTGGTTGAGTGACTTGCTCAAGGTCACATAGTAAGCAAATGAAGCCAAATGCAGAGAGTTAAGGTTGTGAGCAGTAGTTCCTGTGATAAAGTGTTTGATTTTTTCAGCCCTCATTTGCCTATTGTGTAACACTGAGCATGTCATTTAACCAGACAGTGCTTCTGGGTACATTCCTGATAACATAGCATTATTCAGAAAAACTGTAAAAAAATAAAATAAAAATCTATACACACTGTATACTCAAAAAGTAATCAAACAAAAGTCTGTAACATTTCATATCTTTTCTTGAAACCAAATCTACCTTTAACAATAACTGAAATGAAATATGGCCTGCTGCATAGAGGGCCCGAGAGATAAGATGTGCTGGAGAAATAAAATCTGCAAGTAAATGAGAGAGAGTAGTATTGCTGAAATTGAATTCATCCTCAAGTTTTGAGTAGCATCATGTGGTGGATCATGTTTTTAAAAATCTCACCAGGAAGACACTGATATATATAGACTACATTTTACACGTCATGGAGAAAGGTAGGTTAAAAAAATAAAAGAGAAGACTGGATGCACAGGTCCCAAGATAAAAATGTGCCTATGTCTGGTATATGCGCAGGAGCCAGGACTGGAAATAAGGCAGTGTAGAATCCTTAGGATATTCAAACATTCCTTTCACACAGTTAGGCCAGCCTCAGGCTGAGGCTATTCCCAACCTCTCCCCCACCTCCCATGGTAGAAGGAAGA
Organism: Protopterus annectens; assembly: GCF_019279795.1. NCBI lineage: Eukaryota > Metazoa > Chordata > Ceratodontiformes > Protopteridae > Protopterus > Protopterus annectens. The sequence goes on from NC_056729.1 coordinate 1,905,483,301, forward strand.
AGTAGTAGAACAAATGATAGGCCGAGCAAGAGACGCATAGATGATAAAGTGGATTTTTGAGGGCAAGGAAGAAATTATGTATTGTTACCATTACACAAAAAAGCCAGACTTTCCAAGCAGAGTTTATAAAGAAACAGTAAGGACCATGAATGTAGAGATTAGAGAATAAGAACTGGGATGAATTAACAGCCAGAAAAAAACTGAGACAAATTAAGAAAGAATTCTAACCAGGAAACACTGGGCCTAGTTGCAGTACCTAATTTCAGGCTAAAGATATTAACATATTTACAGAAAGTAAGAATTACTTAAATGCATTTCCCAAGCAGGCACCACCCTGGTTAGCAACAGGAAAAAATGATACTCCTCCTTAAGGGTAAACCTACAAACCATATTAAGAACTGTACACCAATAACTTGCATTCAGACAATACATAAATTACATATTGCCTTCTTAAAATATATAAATTCTAAACTGCAATTAATGCAGGCAGAGTTTGTTTCCATCTTTAAAAAAATGTATCACAGCAGTGAAACAAAATGGTAATACAAGAAAGTAATATGGAACAAAGAACTATCTGTTGTTAAACAAAGCCATGGCAGAGAGCTTTAAAAAAATTGAAGAATCTAAGTATGAAGTGGTTAGATTACAAAAAATAACAACTGACAGCATCCCCAAGTTCATGGGTACAGGAATGCTTACAGATGTAAATGAGTCACCCAACAATGATCAATTGCATTATATTGATTATGAGGCAGTGGCAAACCACTTTGCAGTTAAGTTAGGCAGGGATATAAGTTCATATGGGGACAGTCCAGGGTGAGTCTTTGTCACCACTGCTGTTTCATATTGCCTTTAGCCCATTAAGCTGCTTATTTAATAGATTAAGTTGTGGTAGCAGTTTAACTCTCAGACATCAACTTTGTATAAAGACATCACATCTACTTTATGTAGATGATTTCAAACTGTATAATTCATCAGATAAGGATCTGAAAGAAAATGGTTAAAACCTTATCAGGTGATATCTAATTACCTTTAGCCTTAGTAAATGTAAAAAAAGAGCATTTGTAAAGTGAAAGCTGCAGCACTGAGGAAATAGAAACCTGGTACAAGGATGTGATATAAAGGAACTTGTGCAGGAGGGAGTAAGAATAGATGAAGGGTCCGAACGTCGACATCTGTGCAGTAACTGAAACCTGGCTCAAGGCTCCAGAGAGCACTCCTGCACTAGTGGGCTGCAACTCATACCACACATTTTTGCCACAGAACACGGACCGAAACACAAAAGGGGATGGTGTATCCATATTCATCAAGGATATCCACACCTCCAGGTTAGTGGCGCAGCATAATACCTCTGAGATCATCCATGCGCAACTAAAATTGGGCAAATCTGCAATGCATTTTGTGGCCTGCTACAGATCACCCTCCATGACCCAGGACCACCACTCTGCCTTTCTGGAGACACTGGAAAACATGAAGGTCCTACCGAGCACCCTAATATTGGGCTATTTCAATTACCCTACCAGTAACTGGGAAACTATTTAAGTACAAACTCCCAGGCTCAGTGCTTCCTGGAATTTATCAACTCAAATGCCCTGGATCAGCTGGTAAACTCTCCTACCAGAGGCCACAACATATTGGACCTGGTAATCACCAACATGGGCGACAGGTGTTCCGTACCAAAGGTCAACC
>NC_056729.1:1905489989-1905531741 GCF_019279795.1 Protopterus annectens
AATAAAAGCAGACTGGCAACATATGTTCTAAAAATGCCATTTAATTAAACCATATTGGGATAAAATAAATTATTTTCTGCAAATGGTATTTAATGACAAATTCCAGATTTCAAAATCTATTATTTTGCTTAATGCACCTGTACCTGACTGTGTACCAAGAACAAAATATGTAATATTGTGGACTCTCCTAGCCATTGCAAGGAAGAACATTACATCAAACTGGAAATCCAAAGCTTCCCCAACTTTTAAGCAATTCATGAATATGGTGTCAGCAGTATCACAATTGGAAATGAACACTGTTAAAGGAAGAACTGAAAGAACTACATCATTATATATAGCATGGCAACAATGTAACTACATCATTATATATAGCATGACAACAATGTAACTACATCATTATATATAGCATGGCAAAAAGTAACTGAAAGAATAATGACTGTAACAAATTATGATCAGGAAACAATTGTATAGAAAGTCAATTATATGCCAACAATAGACACCCTTGTAAAGTCTTTATTTTGGTTTTAATGTTTGATATCTGTTTAGTGGTTTTAGACAACCTTTTTAAATAATATGTAAATACTTCACTGTCATAAATAACCTGTATACATGTTTTCTTGTTTTTGGAAATAAATAAAAATATTTACAAAAAAAAAAAAAAAGAATCTCAATGGCAACACTCAGATCTGCTCTAAGTTACAGCATAATGGCACTAAATATACAGAAACAACTGATATTACCAACATCTTGGCAGATAGGTTCAGTGCTAACTTTATCCCCCTCTCACCCCCTAAAGGGCCCATCTCTATACCGGAAGAATGCAAAGTTCTTGTAATCATGGCTGCACAGGTAAAAAACACACTCTCCAAAGCCAAGAAGACAGCATCCATGGGACCTGACAACATCCCTGGCTTAATTCTACATGAACTACAAAATGAACTGGCACTCCACCTAAGTACCATGTTCAATCATAGCCTTATCTTAGGCTTTGTGCCCACTGAATGGTGCACAGCGACGGTTATCCCACTCCACAAAGGGTGAGCCACCATGGACCCTGGGAACTCCTGCCCCATTAGCCTGATGAGCCTGGTCTGCTAGGCCATGGAACGTATCATCATGGAATGTACAAAGACATTGGTAATCTCCAAACTCTGGACCCCACCCAGTTTGGGTTTGTAAAATGCAAATCATGTCTCCTAAACCTGATAGTCTTCTTTGAAGCAGTCACCAAAGCCTTAGATGAGGGTAAAGTGGCTTACACAGCCTATCTAGACCTTGCCAAGGCCTTCAACACCATTCCCCATTCTGGAATTATAGATAAACTCACTAAACTAGGTATAAATCCCTATGTCACAAGATGGGTTGCCAACTGGCTCACTGACAGAACCCACACTGTGAAAGTAGCAGACTTCAAATCTGACTTCAGACCAGTGACAAGTGGAGTACCACAGAGTGCAGTTCTGGGTCCTCTCCTGTTTGGTATCTACTTCTCTGAAGTACAGGCTAGCACAGAAGGTCTTTGGCTCCTAGTTCGCAGATGACTGCAAACTAGGAGCCATAATCGAAACTTTTAATGATGTGGACATCCTACAAAAGGGCCTCTCTGAGACAGAAGCCTGGTGTCAAAGCCATGGCCTCAAGCTCAATGCCAAAAAATGCATTGTTATCCCTTTTGGTAAAAACTCTGTGGCCATGAACTACCACATAGGCGGTAGTTTACTTAAACCCGAAAGTGGGATAAGCGACCTTGGGACAGGTGGACAGTAGTTTCTTCTTTGATAATCACATCGCCACAGTAGTCAGGAAATCCTTCTATGTGGCCCACCTAATCACAAAAAGATTCTCATCCTGGAAAAAAGAGGTAATTGTTCCCATCTACTCATCACTCATTAGACCCATTATAAAGTATAATTCCCCTTTTGGTATGTACCTCAGAAGACATCTACAACAAATGGAAAGGGTGCAGAAATACCTCACAAAGAGGATTACCAGCTTCAAACAGATGCCCTGCGCAGACCATCTCAAAAAACTCCAGCTCTACTCCGTCGCATATCGCCTACTGAGAGGTGATCTCTGCCTAACATACAAAGCTACATCAAACCCAGAACTGTTGGACATGCTCCACTTAAAGAAATCCCAATCCCTCTGAGCTACATGCTCTAGGGATCTAAACCTTGTCACTGCAATAAATAGAACATGCTGGAGGGATGGATTCCTTTCACAGAGACTTCCCATACTCTGGAACAAACTACCTATCTATATCAAACAAAGCCCCTCATTAGCACTCTTCAAGAAAAATCTTGACGATTGGATGGGAAATAGGAAATTCACCCCAGGGATCACTTCTGTGGCTCTGCTCGACAGGGGTACAGGAAAATAATTTTCTTGGGTGGCAGAAGGCAGGGTGCCTTTTTGGCTAGGCTTATATAGGCCCTAGGGCCAATAACCTAGTACCTACCTATCTATAAACCTATGTTCTCCCTAGTGGTTAGTGCTTCCCCAACACTCAATACCCATAAAAGTTTAATTACCAGTATGGCACCATTGTACCTTCTCTCTGCTGCCTAGTGTTCCCCACATTCCTTCAATCCTGCTACTACTGTTGCTGTTGTTATAGGACTTAAATGTGTTTTCCTCCACCCCCAATCTCCTTACTGCTGCCAGTGCCAATATGACACTTACGTCTGAAGTAATCCCTAGTGGCATTACTTCCACCCCCGATTCCTGTACTGCTGTTGGCGGCATTTTGCCCACCCACTATTCCCTGTACTGCTGTTGATGGCATTATGCCCACCCCCTGATCCCTGTACTGCTGTTGGCGGCATTTTGCCCATCCCTGATCCCTGTACTGTTCTTGGTGACATTATATTACTTAGGTTCAAAGTAATCGCTGGTACCTACTAGCTCCCCCACCTCCTGATCCAGCTACTGCTTCTGTGTTTGGTAGCTGGACATAGCATTTTGGCCATGTTCACTACTACATCTTGGTGGAGCTGTCTGTGCTGATCTACAAAGCTGAGTGATTTCTTGAATCACTTGGCATGTAGATGTCTTCCTGTGGGTTGTTCTACGGGAGAGAGAATATGGCTAATTATCATATGTCTAATTCTGGACTGTCTCATTAATATTCAGTACTGAGCCAGCCCTACATGGTGTTGCATGTCTTTGTGCTAGAGCACCATGCAGTACCATGTTAGGACTGTTCCAGAATACCAAAAGGTTAATGTGATGTGTACATAAAGGTGTAGGCATCGCGGTATATTTTGGAATTCCTCCCTTAATATTTGTACCAACAGACCCAGTCTTACTAGTGATCCAAGGGCAGAAGGGGGATATGACAATAGAAACATGGCAAAACAGAAAAAATTGTTGGCCACCGCAATTGGTGAAGGGCCACGGTTGGTCTGTGGAGTGCAATGAGGTAACTGTCTTTGCACTAGGAGTGTAACACATACTAGGGTAGTAAAGGATGCATTTATTTATTTATGTATTTATTTATTGACTTATTTACTTATTTATTTTGATAACAGAATTGGGTGAGGTGATCTATTACTGTGTTCAGTCCCTGCCTAGGCCAAAATGACAATGGACAGATATATTGTACTCTACAGCTAATAAAGACAGGACATCAGCTACAAATATGTGTAAAACACAAGTATTTTACAGAGATGGAGAAAGTGCATCCTTACAAAAAAAGAAATCCCTTAACCACATGCAAAAAGAGTAAACTAATTGTAATGTGTGTACACACACACACACACACACACACACACACACACACACATATATATATATATATATATATATATATATATATATATATATATATATATAGAGAGAGAGAGAGAGGAGCCATTTATAATCTCGAAATACTGAAATGTCGAATTTCAGTATATCGAGACTATAAACCCGAATGTTTAAAATAGCGAAAGTTCATAATTGTGAATTAGAATATCTTGAATTCACGGTTATGGCCTTACGCTACGTGATGTCCAGGATTGTGTGTTTATGGTGCACAGTGCCATGTGGGGATATAGGTGTTTTGTCAGGTAAGCGAGTGTTTTGTATGGGATTTGAGAGGGGGGTAGAGTGTGTTTGAGCGTGCTGATATGTTTGATGTGTGTCTGAGGGACTGGAGAATGTACGTGTGTGAGTTTGCTTTTGTTTCCTGTTTCTGTGATCTCGGAGTAAGTATATATAAGTAGGGGGGTGTGGGTGCACAGCCCCTCTGCCTGTGTTTGTATGAGTTGTATATGTGTGTAGATTTTGTTTGTTTATGTTTTGATGTGGGTGCTGTGGTGTATGCATGGTGTAATGTATAACGTTTGTTCGGTGTTTTAAATTTCACTGTTTTGTGCTCAGGGTTTTGTAGTTTTGGTGTTTTGTGGATTCGGTTTCATAGTTTCGAGATACTGAAATTCGATGTTTCAGTATTTTGAGATTATGAAGTGACTATATATATGTATATATGTATATATATATATATATATATATATATATATATGTGTGTGTGTGTGTGTGTGTGTGTGTGTGTGTGTGTGTGTGTGTGTGTGTGTGTGTGTGTGTGTGTATGTATACACACAGTAAGTACAGATGTTAAGAAGACTGCATTGGGACCATATAAAATATGGTAGCTCAAAAATTAACTGAAAAAAAGATATCTAGCATCCCTGAAACAATTCTTTGAAATTATATGGCCAGATGTTCTTTTAATTTTCTTTTAAATTACGTAAGATTATCTATACCTGCAAATTCATTGGGCAGTTATTTCTAAAAGGCTGCTGATAGTTTATAAAAATACTTTTTGCATACAGGCACTCAGAAATAGGTTCTTATCAACTTGACAGAAGACTGTATCACAAAGTATGTGTACTGTGTACTAATGCACAGGAAGCTTGTTAGCTCATGGAGGTTGCTATCTGTCATTGATTAGTTTAAATATAAGGTGGTAAGCATGTGTTGAAGTAGGCATGCACCCTGCAGGGTGCACTGCATGCACCCTGCAGTGCAAGCATTTTAAGAAGTGCAGTCACACAAGGGGTGGAAATTAGCTGCAGACATAGCCCTACCACCCCTAGCAGGTAACAGCAAGGTCTCAGAAACTGACTCTTACTTTGTACAGAATAAATTTACCGGTGGACTGTCTGCCTTATGAGAAACAAATGGGTCAAATGGTGTGTGAGGGACAATGATTGTTTGTTATTTTACCAGTAAGTGACAAAGATAATTAAATAAATAAATTATCTCTGGATAATAGCTGGAAAACAAGCAGTCCATTTAAGATAACCTATGAAATCTATCAAAAACCTATTCAATGAACAACTTATGCAATTAGTACATCCATTTTAAATGAATGGGAATCAGTAACGTGTACCAAAAAATAAAATAGGTAGAACTAGCAGAGGTCTCTTTTATGTGCTGCATTAAGCCACTTGAATGGCTTGAGTTCTATTCAATCAGCTACAGATGGTTAAGATTTAGGCCTATAGGGCACGTTATGATGAATAGCTGCAAGTTATGCACTAAATACAGAACTTCCTCAGTCTGGGATTGCATTTGGAGACTGAGACTTTGCATACACACTGGGTCATCATCATCATCTTCTTTCAGCTGTTCCCATTAGGGGTAGCCACAGCGGATCATCTGTTTTCATTTCTTTCTGTCCTCTGCATCTTGCTCTGCCACATGAACCACCTGCATGTCCTCTGTCACCACATCCGTAAACCTTATCTTAGGCCCTCCTCTTGTCCTGTTACATGGTAGCTTCATCCTTAACATCTTTTTCCCAATTTACTCAGTATCCCTCCTCAGCACATGTCCAAACCAACATAATTGTGCCTCTCTGGCTTTGTCTCCAAACCTTCCAACCTAGGCTGACCCTCTAATATACTTATTCCTAATCCTGTCCACCCTCGTTACACCCAGTGCAAATTTTAACATGTTTAACTCTGCCACATCCAGCGCAAACTCCTGCCTTTTTGTCAGTGCCACTGTCTCCAACTCATATAACATAGCTGGTCTCACTACCCTCTTGTAGACCTTCCCTTTCACTCTTAATGGTACTCGTCTGTCACAAATCACTCCTGACACTCTCCTCCACTCACTCCATCCTGCCTGTACTCTCTTCTTCACCTCTCTTCCACACTCACCATTACTCTGAGCTGTTGACCCCAAGTATTTAAACTCATCCACCTTCGCCACCTCTACTCCCTGCATCTTCACCATTCCTCTATCCTCCCTCTCATTCACACACATATATTCTGTCTTAGTCCTGCTGACCTTCATTCCTCTTCTCTCTAGAGCATATATCCATCTCTCCAGGGTCTCTTCCACCTGTTCTCTACTCTCACTACATATAACAATGTCATCTGCAAACATCATAGTCCACGAGGACTCCTGTCTGATCTCGTCTGTCAACCTGTCCATCACCATTGCAAATAAGAAAGGGCTCACAGCTGATCCTTGATGTAATCCCACCTCCACCTTAAATGCATCCGTCACTCCCACTGCAGATCTCACTGCTGTTACACTACCCTCGTACATATCCTGTACCTCTCTTACATACTTCTCTGACACTCCATATCCTGTACCTCTCTTACATACTTCTCTGACACTCCCGACTTCCTCATACAATATCACAACTCCTCTTTAGACACCCTGTCATATGCTTTCTCTAAGTCTACAAAAACACAATGCAACTCCTTCTGACCTTCTCTGTACTTCTCCATCAACACTCTCAGAGCAAACTTCTCATCTGTAGTGCTCTTTTCCGGCATGAAACCATACTGCTGATCACTAATCATCACGTCCCTTCTTAACCTAGCTTCCACTACTCTTTCCAATAACTTCATGCTGTGAATGATCAATTGAATCCCTCTGTAGTTACTACAGCTCTGCACATCACACTTATTCTTAAAAATCGGTACCAAAACACTTTTTCTCCATTCCTCAGGCATCCTCTCACTTTCCAAGATTTCTTTAAACAATCTAGTTAAAAACTCCACTGCCATTTCACCTAAACACCTCCATGCTTCCACAGGTATGTCATCTGGACCAACAGCCTTTCCATTCTTCATCCTCTTCATAGCTATCCTTACTTCCTCCTTGCTAATCCATTGTACTTCATGATTCACTATCCCCACATCATCCAGCCTTCTCTCCCTCTCATTCTATTCATTCATCAGCTCCGCAAAGTACTCTTCACATCTCCTCAACACATTCTCCTTGCTTGTATGTTTCTCTCATTATCCTTTATCACCTTTACCTGCTGCACATCCTTCCTAGCTTGGTCCCTCTGTCTAGCCAATCGGTACAGGTTCTTTTCTCCCTCCTCAGTGTCCAACCTTTCATACAACTCTTCATCCTTAGCCTTTGCCACCTCTCTCTTTGCCATGCACCTCATCTCCTTATACTGCTGTCTACTTTCTTCATCTCTCTGACAATCCCACCTCTTCTTTGCCAACCTCTTTCCCTGTATACTCTCCTGTACTTCCTCATTCCACCACCATGTCTCCTTATCTTCTTTCCACTGTCCAGATGTCATACCAAGCAGCTTTCTAGCCATCTCCCTTACAAGATCTGCTGTAGTTACCCAGCTATTTGGTAACTCTTCACTGCCACCAAGTGCCTGTCTTAACTCATCCCTGAACTCCACCTCACAATTACCCTTTTTCAATTTCCACCATTTGATCCTTTGTGCTGCCCTCACACTCCTCCTCCTCTTCTTGATCATCAACGCCATCCTACAAACCAACATCCTATGCTGCCTAACTACACTTTCCCAGGCCATCACTTTACAGTCTCCAATCTCCTTCAAATTGGCCCTCCAACATAAGATATAATCCACCTGTGTGCATCTTCCTGCACTCTTGTATGTCACCCTATGCTCCTCCCTCTTGTTAAAATACGTATTCACCACAGCCATGTCCATCCTTTTCACAAAATCCACTACCATCTGACCTTCTGCATTCCTTTGTTTAACACCATACCTACCCATCACTTCCTCATCCCCTCTGTTCCCCTCACCAACATGCCCATTGAAATCTACTCCAATCACCACTCTCACCCTTGGGTATAATCATCACCACTTCATCCAACTCACTCCAAAATGTTTCTTGCTCATCCATCACACACCCAACTTTTGGAGCATATGCACTAACAACATTCTTGATTACCTCATCAATTTCCACCTTCATAAACATCACTCTATCCGACACTCTTTTCACCTCCAAAACACTCTTAGCATACTGTTCCTTCATGATAACTCCTACACCATTTCTCCTCCCATCCACACCATGATAAAACAATTTGAAACCGCCTCCGATGCACCTAGCCTTGCTCCTCTTCCATCTGGTCTCTTGCACACACAATATACCAACCTTCCTTCTGTCCATCATATCGGCAAGCTCTCTCCCTATACCAGTCATACTGCCTAAATTCAAAGTTCCGACCCTCAGTATCACAGTCATAGCCTTTCTCATCTCTTTCTGCCTTCAGCCATGCCTTCCACCTCTTCTCCTCCTTCGGCCAAAAGTAGCCCAATTTTCACTGGGTAAATACAGAAATTTCACAAGAATTAGGTATATTTCTGAACCAATTGCTGGACAGTGGATTATTAGCTGTCAGATACAGTACCAGACTTTATTCATTTAAATTATCTTTAGCTGTCAGACTGGTTTCTAAGGTGTATTCTGTGGATCCAGTGTTGTTCTTTAAAATTTCCCCTCTGGGCCCAAATGCAGTAAATAATTATAAAATTGTGAATCTATTCTGTACTGTGAGATTAGGAACTCTCTTTTGTGCCCTTTTGTTTCATCACTCATAAAATCATAAAATAAACACACACACACACACACACACACACACACACACACACACACACACACACACACACACACACACACACACACACACACACACACACACACACACACACACACACACACACACACACACACACACACACACATTCCTTTGTATACATAAACAGATATAGATAAATATTATGGCACTATGGCACTATGGCACAGCATTCAAACAGTTATTACTCAAACACACTATTTTACTTAGCCAACTACTTTACAGTTTAATGTTGTTCACACAGATAAGTAGTAATTTATGTGTTCATTAACACATGACAAAATGTGCGTTTTCCTATTGTGTGACAGAACAAATTACATATTCAGATAGTTCTCCCATGTCAACCCTGCAAATAGTCTCCTCTGCCGAGTAGATTTATACAGTTAACAAATAAATAAAATAGAAACCATGCATACTAACTACTTTAGTATTCATCTAATTTTAGCATACCTTAATTTTACTCTCTCACATGAATGTATTTTATAACTCCATGCAACCTATACTCTTGCATCAATGTGTCTGCTGTCTTTATTTCATGGCATGGCTGAAAGGGGCACCCTAGAGCAGAACTGTTAATAAAGTAATATCTTTCAGCTTTTCCCAGTTAGGGGACACCACAGCATAACTCTGGTCCACTAATGAATGGCAGTGGATTTTTATTGTGCCGAGTTGCCAGCCCAACACTCAACCTTCAAAGAAGACACACCCATTCATGCACGCACTTACCTGCATGTCTTTAAACATCACTCAACCACAGGGAAGACATGCAGACTCCACACAGAAAGCACTCTAGCCAAGAATCGAACAGGAGAACCTCTTGCTGTGAGGTGACAATGCTAACCACTTCACCACAGCGGCCTCTGAACAGAACTATTAATAAGTTAAGATAAATGAATTCATAAATAAACACTACATTATATTTTTAGAGAGTGGATTCTGTTGCGAGACTAATCTCTGCATAGAGATGATTTTCCCCACAGACATTTCAGAAATATAAGAAATTACAGATGTTGATGAATAGTTTGCTTTGATACTCAATTAGTACATTGTGGGCTGTCTTCTTAAAACCCATATAATCAATACTGGGAGCTATGAACATGTTGTCAACTTTCAAATGAGATTTAGTGACTTCAGATGTAGTTATATTAAGAAGTTGCAGTGGAAACAGCTTCATTGTATGGGCTTATGCTTTGCCCCATGTAGGAAATTATTTTTGTTCTACTTTATTTGAATTTTATTTATTTACCATGGTGGGATATTGATCACAAAAGTCCAATTTCAGTTTCAGCAGAGAGAGAAGTAAATAAGGAAAAGAATGAAAGAAAAACATTTATCTTGATTACATTATAGTAAGGTAATTATGATGAGCATTAAATATAGTTTGCTGCATTTACAAATGATATCATTGAAATGTGTTAGGAGGTAGATGGAATGGCATCACTCTGGACACACTGCCTAGTAGAGTCTTTCTCTGGTCCATGTCTGCAACAATAGATGAACCAGGGTTGGAGATCATCTCTGCTTGAGGGGCTATGAATTTTTAGTTGTTTGAGGAAAGGCTGTATTCAGTGGCTTTTAATGTGTTTGTTATAAAATAGACGGATGTATTCAGGGTCCAGGAGTATAGGCGGAGTGACAAGTGGCAGAGAATAATATTGAAAGGCTGCTAAATTCTTACAGTACATCAGAGAGAAAGTGCTTAAAGTATTGTGATCAGATGAAGTCTTGTTTCCTCCTGTTGGTCTGTTGACTTCTTTCTAGAACTGTTTGGAGGTATTAATTAGCAAGGTTTTTTGGGGTGTTTTCATCACTTGCATTTTATGGCTTCTAATTGATTTCATGGAAAGGTTTTATATCTGGTTAAAGTGTTTTCTAATTTGAAGGTTGGAGTAGCTTTCCAATTTTGGCATGTCTCACCTCAGAGTTTGAGCACTGCTTTTAGCTCTGGGAAGAATCAGTTATTCATCTTTAGCATTCAGTGCCTAATTACTAATGGAAAGCATGCATCTTGTAGATTTTTGAGGATTTTAGTGAAGGTTTCTGCTGCAAGGTTGGTTTTGATAGTATTTGGGGTATTTGACCAGTCTATAGCTGCAAAGATTAATTTATATGTTTTCATGTTGGTGTCAGATTTTGATCTGAAATCTTATTGGGCAGTGGTCACATAATGATGGGGAATGAATTGTGATATCTGAGAATAAAGATGGGGTTGTTGATTATAAGATCTTTTAATGAGTTGTTTGTTTAAGGTTTGGGTGAATGAGTTGTTGCGCTAATTGTTTTAGATTGTAGTAGATTAGGATGCCTGATATCATGTTAGGTGGGTTTGAGCAAGTTGAGGCTAATGTAAAATAGCAGTAAAACATTGTTAAGGTGTTTATTTGTGGCGATGATATCGAGTAAAAGAGTTTTTAATTTTCCTTAAGTAGAAAGAAGAAAGAGGTAGGTCAATGTAAGGTTTAGAGCTTTTAATTTTTATTCAGTATTTTGATACATAGCTAGTTATAAAGACACTCAGAAGGTGGTCTTGCTTTAACTATGACTTCAACATGCATGTGGGCTTCTTAAAGTATGAGGGATCCTCCTTCATTACTGGGTTTGGGTCTAGCATCTACATAGTAGTAGTAGTTGTATGAGGAGAAGAAGTGGAGAATACGATGGTGGTTTTTCTTAAGCCAAGATTCTGTAATGGCTAACAGGTCAATTTTATGCTGGGTGATGAGAGTATTAACTTGGTTTGTTTTGTTTCGTAGGATTTGTGCCTTTATTAGGAAGCAGATGAGGAGAATAGGACCAGGCTGGATTCAATGGTACCTTACAGTATAAGTGTCATAAGAATAAGGGACACAGCTTTTCACAGCTTTAGTGGTATTTGCAGGGAAGGATATGACTGAGTCCATGTTATGTGGGATCAGAAGGTGGACTTTTTGGGGGAGTGATTGGTGGGTGTAGTACATACTTCTCAACCTCTTAGTGCAAAAAATCTTGAAAAAGCTTCACAGAATTCAGGACAAGGGCCCAAAAATAGGGACAGATTTTAAATATTGCTCTTATAAACTTAGAAACTGCTAGAATGATAGAATTTGTATTAGCATGCATTTTTCTGAAGGATATGAAGTCTAAAACACAAATATATATAATTATTTATAGACTTCTATCAAAAATCACAAATTTTATGAGGAACCAACCAAAAATATAAGCCAAAAATCTACATATTATGTGAAAATCTGTACAGTTGAGAGGTATGGTATGATAGAGGATTTAGCAGATATTGCAAAATGGTTGAGAATGTAGTGTAGCCCGGGTGGTATCTTTGTAATTATTGGAAGGAGGAGCTAGGGAAAGAGGAAGTTACAAGTGTGCTGCAAACTGCTTTATATGGGTTATTAGATTGATTGTTTAACAAACGAATGCGGAACAGGGTAGTGTGATGATGTTAATATGGTGACGTTTTGGTGGTATACAGGTGGGGTAACGTTTTAAGAAGTAAGTGATAAGGTTAAATTTAAAGATGTCTAGAGAGAGGGTTACTGTGTAATGTGAGGAGTTCTGTTAGTTTTGGTGATGACTTATATACGTTTGAATATTGAGTGTACTTATTGTAAAACGTTTATATGCAATAATGAGTGATGTTGAGCTACAAGGCAAATGAAAAAAATATATACAGTAGTTTTGAAATTAATCTGAGTTTAATGAAAATTAGTAATGGTATTGTGCATTTCTAGAGTAGGATGAAAACCATCCAAAAAAGATACCTACAAAGAATATTGCAAGCCCCTTCAACACCTTTGGACTTGTATATATCAAATCTGAGGTGACAAAATGGTGGGGAAAGAGGCAGTTTCCACTGCTGATGAAAGTAATTTTGGCAAACACTATTCAATCTTTTTGCATTCTCCGAAAATAACTGACCTGACATGCTCCCATTTCCAATAACATATGTTCAATAATACATTTATTAGAAAACAGCACTTTCATCTATAAGTGCAATACATTTGGAATAATATTTTTTAAAATGCATGACAGTGTCATTTTTATATTACTTATGCATTTTTAACCAGATAAATTCATTAATTCATGTGAACTTTTCAAGGCAAATGATGTACAGATAACAATTTACACTAGCCAAGTAAATGGCATATGTTTGGGTGAAGGAGTAAACTGAGATAATCAACTACAAGGGTAAAATATGTGAACTCCATTCGTAGTAGATGTCACAAGCAAACTATCTCTCCCAGACCTCTCAGATAGTGAACCATATCACATGTAGTACTACATCTTTCATTAGTATGTTTCTGGTTTCAGGGTAGGTGTAGTCAAAAGGTGTTCATTTTTCTTTTGCACTAAGTCAAGGAAGTAAAGTGAAATGCATTTTATATTTCATCTCAGTGTTGTCTTCTGAAAGTTGGCTGATGATGACATCTGGATCAGTGCAGCAGAACAACATTACATACAGCATGGCAGGATTATAACAGTTTACCTTTGAATGGTGCAAGTGTCAAACAAAATGCTCACATATGTATTTTTTGAACTATCTAAGATGAATTGTGTGGTGTACATAATCAGCAGAAAAGGGAATGAAGAAACTGTGAAATAATTATTCATATTTTGCACAGTTTTACAGCTATGTAACTTGTGGGTGTATTGATTCACCATTTTATTTTATTTTTCAGACTGTGATCCAGCTCTGTTCGTAACAATTAATTTTTTTTCAAATGACATACGAAGTTTTTGGACTGCATCTGTAGCTCTCTGTCAAGCAGCTTGTACAAGTGATCCCTTTTGTCAATTTTTCTCACGTTATGGATCGTAAGTCAGTGTATAGATAACATTCTTACATTATAGCTGATGTAAATGCTACTTTAGAATGTCTTCAGGTTCATTACTATGCATCTGCATCCCAATGGCTATCTTTTCAGAAAGATCAATAATATTCCTATAACTGTAAGTAACAGATCTATGGAGACACACACAGGAGCACCAATACACACAATACATAGATAAAGTCACAGAACATATAAATGTACAAATACACATACACACACACATGCGCGCACATACCCACACATGCACACACACACACACACACACACACACACACACAGACACACAGACACACACACACACACACACACGCGCGCGCGCACACACACACACACACACACACACACACACACACACACACACACACACACACACACACACGCACACGCACACGCACACGCACAAGCACATGCACACTAATAGGCATAGTTTTATTCAAACTAAAGGGGTGGCGAAAGCCACATAACTATGGGCTAGGCTTATAAATGCCCTTGGGCAGATAGCCTAGTATGAACCTATGAACCTATGAACCTATATATGCACGCACACACATGCATACACACACAACACTTTCACACACACACACACACACACACACACACACACACAAGTGTGCGCGTGCAGACACACAAACACAGTTACATATACAGGCAGTATACCAGTGTTACCTCTGAAAAGGGACCAATATATTTTTTGGGTTTACCTGGTTAAAACAAATGTGTAAAATAAAAAGTAAATACTTTCCAAAAAAAAAAAAAAAAGTATGAGTCCTTGAATAAGAACATAGCTTGTGTTATTTTGGGCAATGAAGAATGCCCCCTAAAAAGAAAACATAAATGCAGTGGTGGTTTAGCATTACTTTTATAATTTGGCAATATGTACAATTCAGTCAGTAGTGTTTGGCAAGATATCGTCTAGATGATACATAGAGTAGTAAGCAGAAGAACATCCTTTTATGTTGGGTATTATAAAATACAAAATATGTAATAAGAGCATAAAAATAACAGGTTAGTAATGCATCTTAATGTAATATAAGTCATCCAATTCATATAGGTTCATAGAAGGTTACTGGGCTAACAGCCCTAATGATCTTACAAGCCTACCCATATTTATCTATAAGTTGCCCCAATTATCAGTGATTAGGTGAGTGAAGTTCACAGAGGTAAGCATCTATGGTAGTTAATACCGACTTCCTCTGTCTGGGATAGACATGGGTGCCACCCAGGAAGTGAATTTCTGGTCACCCATCCATTGATCTAGGTTGTGTTTGAAGAGGGCCAGGGAGGGGTTCTGTTTCACATGAACTGGAAGCTGGTTCCAGAGAGGTGACAGTCTCTGGGAGATGTATTTATCTCTCCAGCATGATCTGTTAATGTCAGAGGCTAGGTTAAGATCCCTGAAACAAGTGATTCTCATGTAGTTTGATTTACAAATGTGTAGTACTTCCATCAGGGCTGGGTCAGAGACTGGCCTGTAAGCCAGGCATAGGTCATCCCTTAGTAACCTGTAGGAGACAGAATACAGTGACAAAGATTTCCGTATTTCTGCCAAGGACTTGTTTTGTGTACCCTGTAATTTCTTGGTGAGAAGCCTCTGCAGTCTCTTCAGTTGTTGCAGGTGTCTCGTGAGACACATGCTAAAATGAGCATTTGTAATCAATTATTGGTCTGATGAGGGCTGAGTATAATGTGATTATAACATCCTTAGATCTTGATGTGATGTCTTTCCTTATAAGATGTTTCCACATTGAATGCTTCCCTTACTACTGTGGATTCATGGTGGCCAAAGTTCAGATTGGTATCAACCTGAATACCCAAATCACATATGACTGGGGCTACACCTAGGGGGTCCTGTCTATAATGTAATTAGCAGAGATGTCAGATTTCCCAAAGAGAATAACAATAATACATGTTTTTGGTTGCATTTAGCCTTAATCCATGGCTTTGGCACCAATCGTTTGTCTCCGTTAACCCTATCTGCAGTATAGTGATTGCTCCTAATTTGCAGTCGTCAGTTAACTTGGTCAGTCACAGGCAATCCAAGTTTGCCTGGGCTTCTGAGAAATAAATTCCAAACAGTAAGGGCCTCAGCACAGAACCCTGTCGTATGGCACAGGTGACTGGTCTTTTGCTAGAGGAGAAGTAACCCACTTTAACGGTATGTGTCCTGTTGGTTAGCCAGTTGGCTACCATCTGGTAATGTAGGCATTAATTAAAAACTGGGAGAATTTCTCTATAATACATGAGTGGGGGGTTTTGTCAAATGCCTTGGCTAGGTCAAGATAGTTGGTCTTCAATATCTTTCCCTCGTCCAGGGCCTTGGTGACTCTCTTGAAGAAGTCAGCCATGATTAACAGGCATAATATGCCTTCAACTAATCAGAACTGGGTTGGTTCCAGAGTTTGGAGATTACCTATGTCCTTGTTAATAAGGTCCATAATAATAAGATCTTTGCCATTTTTAATTTCTCCATGTCATTTGGGTTTCTAATACCATGACGGGCATGGACCCCATTCCTAAGTCAAAGTATGATTAAAGTTCATGAAGTTAGTATTGTTTCACTCTTTGATGTCAGCCAAAAGTGCTCTTCACAGCACCCACAATGTGCCTAATAATGACTCCTTCTGCAGATTGTACGATGTTACATAAATTGGTAACATATCTAAATACGATTGTAAATTTTTTTTATAAGACTCATTGCTCCTGCTACTATTGGAACTGTCTGGGTATCTTTCTTCCATATGGCTCTTGTTTCTGCTTGCAGATCAAGTTATTTTATGACTTTGTGTCTCTCTGTACACAAGACACTGTAGTCACTGGGTGTGGTGATAAGGTCCATAATGAATCTTTCTATGGCCTTGCAGGTGAGGCTAGTCATGCTTATAGGCCTATAATTCCCAGGGTCAGTCGATGGTCCTCCTTTATGCAGAGGGATTACTGTTGCTGTCGTCCATTCCACTGAAACATAGCCAGTTTGCAGGCTGTGGTTAAACAGTGATCCAAGTGGGTCTGCTAGGTCATGTTTTATATTCTTTAAAAGGCAACCTGAGACGTTGTCTGGTCCCGTTGATGCCATGGTTGTGGCCATGGACAGAGCCAAGATGACATGCTCTCTTGAGATAATAGGCTGAGGAATGGCAGCAGGTATATTTTGGGGATGACTGAAGGCAACAGGGGGGTGATGTTTGCTCCAAATCTGTCAGCTAGCAGGTTGGCTTTTACCCCCGGATGAGTATGAGAGGTGCCATCTACAACTAGTTCAGCAGACATAATTAAAGAATGTCTTGTGATTATCCTTAGCTAGGGAGGCTGTTTTAGCTTTGTAATTAGCTTTGGAGGACTTGTCAAAATCTCTGATTTGTTTGTTTAAGCTAGAGAGAGATTTCTTCCTCTACTGAGCCAGTTCCTCTTGTTCTTGGACATTAGTTTCTTTCTTTTATTGTATAGCCTGTTTATACTATGGGTCTGTCAGGGTGTATTGTTTTTTCAGCAAGAGCTGGTTTTAATCTGATTAGGTACAGCCAATTCTATAACACTGCTTAACTGGTTATACAGGGCATTGGTGTACACCTCTGCATATGAGTCCATATTATTTGCATGTGAGGGAGCTTTGAAATTTCTTATACCATCACTTACTACGAAGTAATTGTGCTTGAAAAATTCTTAAGTGTTTTTAAGCTTGATGGGGTATCTAGTCTTATAATTACATTGAATGAAACTGATTTATAGTCTGATTTTACCAGAGAAGACATTGCATGGGGGAGGTGCAGTGCTTTCCCATGTTATTCAGTACTTTGTCCAGGACATTTGAGCCTCTTATGGATGCACTAACAAGTTGTTTCAGAGAATTTGCATTGACAAAATCAAAGAACCTCTGAACCAACATATTTGTGATTGTGTATGTTTCCCAGTCAATGGAGGGATAATTAAAATCACCCATGAGTAAGGTGTTGGGTTGTAGGGTAAGTGACTCTAGTAAGGCCCGGTATGTGGTATGCTTTTCCTGTTTCATGGTGGGAGACCTATAGCTAGGTATGATGTGGTAGAGGGCTTTGCCTATAGTTTATTGGACATGGAGTAGCTCAAGAGAGTCATACTGTTTGACCAGGCTTGAAGTGTAATTATTCTTAATGAAGATGGATACACCTCTTCCTTTGTTTCTTTCATGTTCAGTTTGTGGACTGAATGTATGGAAGGCACTGTAGCCCTGCAAGGTTAGGGTGTTTTCTGAGCCTTTGAACCATGTCTCAGTGACTGCACAGACATTAGCATCTTCCAAAGTGAGGAGTCTTCCAGGGAGTGCAGTTTCTATTCAGACTTCTAGCATTAAGTTTATCTAGAGAGGATTTTGTTATGTTGGGAGGTTGGTTATTTTGACACTGCCTAAAAAAGGCAAAACAGGGGTGGCTAATGCCTTTACCAGTCTCCGAAAGCCTAGAGGAGAAAGGTGCTGACCATCTCTGGCAAAGCCGCATGACATGTTGACCGTGTCATCCCAGGCTGACAGATATTGGATCCCCTTGGACTGACACCAGAAGCTAAGCCAATTGGTAAAGTCAGTCATTTTATTTGTTTGTATTGTGACATCATCTCTGGAGAAGGTAGAGTGTTGCTTAAGGCTAGGCTTATACCTACCTGTGACAGATAATTTGAGAGCTCAGTCATGTCTCTCTCTTCATATAGTCCAGTGAGGTACATCTCAACTCATTCACACCCACATGGTCTATGACAAAGTGATACTGGTACTTGTGGTTGAGTGACTTGATGGATCCTGGTACATGACAGGCAGATAAAACCTGCTCCTTATCCAGCCTGGTGAGTGGAACATCGACATGTCTCACAATGGGAGTCACCTATGACCAGTACATTAGGTTTTGTTAGTGTTACCACTTATGGACTTATTTGTTGAGACACTGGTACATGTGTTATTATGTGTTGTAGTTGTTTTCTGCATTGTTATGTGTGTAAGTGGTTTCCATTTAGGAGGCCTCTGATATTTTGGTAAGTTACTAGTGAGTACCTTGGCATGTGTGGGTTTATCTGCCATGCCCTTTTTTATTGTTGGAAGTGTGTGTGTGCTGACAACTTGTTTGGCATTCAATTTGTCATTATGTGAGAGTCTTATCTCTAATTTCATAGTATGACTACATCTCTTACAAAATGTATTTGTTTGTTTCAGTAGTAAGCGGTTACCAGTATATATGAGACAATTGCTACATTACCTCAGGATGCCCATATCTATCAGGCTGGCCAGAGAGATGATGGGAAACTCCATATCCATGATATCAAGCTCTTAATGTATGTTTTATTAGGGAAGGGAATGGGTTAATTTGACAAGACATGCTGGTAGTGCTGTGACTACAAGAGGGACCTATACTTTCTCTAGGCTAAGGTTGATCAAGAAGGCAACACTGCTCAGTGCACAACTGAGTTGCTCCTAAAGCAGCAGAAAAGCTTGGAAAGGTTTCCCTGACTGCTGTTCAGGTAAAACCTGAGCTTCTAGGCTTTTACATGTATACAGGGCACTGCTAAATCCCAACTGGACAAACAGCAGCACCATACAAATGCAAGACTTGAATATGAGCAAACAGAAACAAGTTTTAAGCTAACTACCAATCAGGACATCACACAGTAAGCTTTCCACTAGCAATCCCCAACTCAGACAGGTTAGAAAAGCACACTTCTGCCACATGGGTGCAGAAAAAACACCTTCTTAATGTATAATACCTGGTTTGAGGTCCAAATGTAACAAGACCATACAAACTACCTACAACAGCTCTACAACTATCATATACAATGTAATACAGTGCAACTAACTACTTAAAGCAGCAGCAGACAGTAGAGTTTTTTTGAAACTGTTAAAGTGCAGTCACAGTATATGAGAGAAGTGTGAAAAATACTTAGAGCCCTTTTCTGTGCTTCCCAGTTCAGATAATCCAGATAAACACCTACTGACACTAGATGAATAATCCCAGTCCTCCTACTATAATAGCACAACAAAAGAGTGTCCAGATTGAAATGCTACTGAAAACAAACTTAAAGGATGTAAAATGCTACCACAAACAAACATAAAGGTATGGATACAGCAGTGTACTTTAAAAAGCTTATAAAAATGTGATTATTTAAATAAAAGTGCTTTCCTCTGTATAAATGAGTCAAGAGCCACTAAATTGTGCAGAATTTATAAAGGCACTAAAGACAAGATAAGTTGATTAATAATCCATCCTGCCAATAAAACTGCATTCAGAAATCTCAAGTATTTCCCCAACCTAAACAGACCAGGCTACTTCCCAGTGCACTAGATGGAAAATCCACTGAACTCTTGATGTAAAAACAAGTGCTAGAACAAAAACACCAGGCTAAACAGATTTCTTAAAATAGAAAACAAAATGGAGCAGGTAAACAGAAAGCAGCTCTTTCACTCACAGACAAAAAATATGGGTTTGTTTTCCTCACTCAGCAAGGAATCACCAACAGTGCTTTAGTTTATGTAGGCTTGAAATCTTTTCAGAAAAAGACAAAGACCTAGAAATCCACTGTGCATTTAAGTATCACTCAAGAAAGAAATAAACCAATGAAAAAAACATCTGAAATGTGCAGTCAAGATAATTTAAGTGTCTATTTTTTCACATAGAACAAAAACACCAGGCCAAGCAGATTTCTTAAAAGAGAAAACAAAATGGAGAAAGTAAATCAGAAAGCAGCTCTATTACTCACAGACAGAATATTTTATGTACTACTACCTGTCAAAAATAAATAGAAGAGGTCTGAATACAACAAAAGCACACTCAACAGAGGAATGCCAAGCCAAAATAATTGCAAGCCTGAAAATATGAAAAAAAATTGCAAAAGAGATTGTTCATTTTGTTGTTGCACTGGATTTTTCACTGTAAGACTTCTTGCATGGGAAATGTCTGACTGGACTCATCCTGCTCTATTACCTTTCCAACTCTAGTTATTTGTACACAAAATCCTCGGTTCCTTTGCCACCTTTCTCCAGTAAGTTCCAGCTGCATCTAGCCTATTTTCTATACCCCCTGCTTGCTGTCATCCCTTTTAGCAAAACTGCCTTTCTCCATTCCCATGTAGACTTGCTTGTTAGAATACTTTCCGCAACTTTATGAATATAACATTCTGTATGGTTGTTATTCTCCTTAAGAATCTGTATCCACAAGCATACTCTCTCCTTATTTCTTGAACTTCTCCCCTAGTTTGCTGCCATCATCCCTTTCCATTTTGATTTATAATCTACTGCTTGTGTTATTTATATGAGCCTTAAATGTGTAGGTCTAAAATATCCATACAAATCAGGTAATCCTAAACCACCTAGTTGTGTGGAACAGATAAACTTATCCTACATAGTTATTGCCCTCATCACTCCCAAACAAATTCCTTCAGTTCTTTAATAGTTATTAAGTGCAACTTATCCTCTGGTTGCTAAATATATGCCTTTTGTATATATGAAACTAAAGGGATTAAAACGTTCTTATTGGTTGCATCTTACTATGCATGTCTACAAACAAGAGCTTCCAGCTTTTCATTTTTTTTGTACTATCTTTTCTTTAGTCGCTACAATAGCAGAATCTTTTTTAATCCATACATCTAATTTCTTCATAGTATTTTGTTGCTGAACTAATTCATGGATGGGTACATAATTTACTACTATAGCCTTTATTTTATCTTCATAAATTTTATATCCCCAAAATACTTGAAACTATCTCAAAAGGTTTCATAAGACAGAATGTCTTTTACTGTTTTATTTATTAAAAATCACATCTTCTGCAAATAAAGATGACTTTTCTTGATTACCATGCCAATTATAGCATTGAATTTCTGAGTCCCTTATTTTCATTGCCAATGTTACTAAATACAAAGCAAATAACGAAGGGGAAAGTAGACATCCCTGCCTAATTCCTCTGTTCAAATACAGCTTATCATGGAGGAACCTCTCCACATTAATTCTTGCTTCTGATCTTTCATATATTACCCCAATTAACCCTATTATTATAACAGAAATGCAAATTCTTCCATTGCTCTGCTCATAAAAATGTCAGCTTACTCTATTGAATGCTTTCTATGCAAAAAGACCCACCAACAATACTAGTATTTCTGACATTCTGCTTCCTTCTGGATCTTCATTGTTCTATTATATTAATGTTGTCAAATGTTTGCCGCCCGTCCACAAAAAAAAAAAAAATTGATTCATAACTCTGTTTTGGCAGCACATATGCCATGAGGGTAGTAAGCAAACCAACGGTGCTTAATCCAGAAGCAAACACTCACAAGGTACTGAAAAGTACACACAAACTGCAAACCAACAATAAAAATAAAGTGCTTTTCATTCTGCTTACTAGCAGGACTTCTTCAGATAAAGAATGTGTCTACGAGCACTTGTATAAAATCAGGAATCAAAGCTTAGATAATGCTCTGTCAAGACACATAGTGTCATATCCACACCACTCTTTCTTATTTAGAGCCATTGACTCAGTGTTTGATGACAATAGAGGTGTACCTACATCTTTATTATTGGAACAACTTGAATTGTGCTGGTAACTTCGTACTGGATCTTGTTTCAATCCAGGTTTGAATGAAATAGTATCTTTGGCATGTATACTTAAACTTAGGAACTTGAGACGCTAGTACACCATAAATGTTTATATACAACACCCCTGTTACCTTTTAGAGAAAAGAAAGTGTAACATTAACAAGGTAATTATTAAACCTTAAAAACTATTAAAAAACTGAAAACTATAAAACAAAAAATCTAAATTACAACTAAAATTAAAATTAAAGTTTCTTATTAGTGAAGTAGGACTTTGGTATACTTGTTGGTTTATGTATTTAAGAATATCAAATTTAAACATAAACAAAAATAAATAAATAACAACAAAATACTTTAAAACCTATGTTATCAGGCCTGCAATAGTATCATCTATTATTATTTTATTTTCTCTTAGTTTTTCCAACTTTGTCTTTGCACCATTTGTTTTTCTAGACGCTTGACATAACTACTTGTTAGTGTTTAGGCGTTTAGTTGGTGTAATAGTAATGTGGCAACTGTTTGTTTCAGACTTCAACCAACTTCAGCACTTGTTTCAGACTTTAACTTTAGTTTTGCTAGCACTGTTGTTAACAATGAAGCATTTTATTTGTTCAATTATTGATTACTTATTTTGCTAGAAGAGGTAGAAATTTGTTGCAAATATACTTAACATGCATTTTGCATTTTAAATCACAACTTGTGTACCACAGTGAGCAATGTCTCTTTAAGTTAATTGAGTGTAACGTGTGTGGCTTACAACGACCACTTTTTTTATTTAGTATTTAATGATGAAGTTTTTATGACATGTTTTATCTGAAGAAGTCCTGTGAGTGAGCAGGATGAAAAGTGCTTTATTTTTATTGTTGGTTTGCAGTCTGTGTGTACTTTTCAGTACCTTGTGAGTGTCTGCTTTATTTTTATTGTTGGTTAGCAGTTTGTGTGTACTTTTCAGTGCCTTGTGAGTGTCTGCTTTATTTTTATTGTTGGTTTGC
Source organism: Protopterus annectens (assembly GCF_019279795.1). NCBI lineage: Eukaryota > Metazoa > Chordata > Ceratodontiformes > Protopteridae > Protopterus > Protopterus annectens. The sequence continues at coordinate 1,905,513,206 of NC_056729.1, forward strand.
AGTCTGTGTGTACTTTTCAGTGCCTTGTGAGTGTCTGCTTTATTTTTATTGTTGGTTAGCAGTTTGTGTGTACTTTTCAGTGCCTTGTGAGTGTCTGCTTTATTTTTATTGTTGGTTAGCAGTTTGTGTGTACTTTTCAGTACCTTGTGAGTGTCTGCTTTATTTTTATTGTTGGTTAGCAGTTTGTGTGTACTTTTCAGTGCCTTGTGAGTGTCTGCTTTATTTTTATTGTTGGTTAGCAGTTTGTGTGTACTTTTCAGTGCCTTGTGAGTGTCTGCTTTATTTTTATTGTTGGTTTGCAGTTTGTGTGTACTTTTCAGTACCTTGTGAGTGTCTGCTTTATTTTTATTGTTGGTTTGCAGTTTGTGTGTACTTTTCAGTACCTTGTGAGTGTTTACTTTATTTTTATTGTTGGTTAGCAGTTTGTGTGTACTTTTCAGTACCTTGTGAGTGTTTACTTTATTTTTATTGTTGGTTAGCAGTTTGTGTGTACTTTTCAGTACCTTGTGAGTGTTTACTTTATTTTTATTGATGGTTAGCAGTTTGTGTGTACTTTTCAGTGCCTTGTGAGTGTTTACTTTATTTTTATTGTTGGTTAGCAGTTTGTGTGTACTTTTCAGTACCTTGTGAGTGTTTACTTTATTTTTATTGATGGTTAGCAGTTTGTGTGTACTTTTCAGTACCTTGTGAGTGTTTACTTTATTTTTATTGATGGTTAGCAGTTTGTGTGTACTTTTCAGTACCTTGTGAGTGTTTACTTTATTTTTATTGTTGGTTAGCAGTTTGTGTGTACTTTTCAGTGCCTTGTGAGTGTCTGCTTTATTTTTATTGATGGTTAGCAGTTTGTGTGTACTTTTCAGTACCTTGTGAGTGTTTACTTTATTTTTATTGTTGGTTAGCAGTTTGTGTGTACTTTTCAGTACCTTGTGAGTGTTTACTTTATTTTTATTGTTGGTTAGCAGTTTGTGTGTACTTTTCAGTACCTTGTGAGTGTTTACTTTATTTTTATTGATGGTTAGCAGTTTGTGTACTTTTCAGTACCTTGTGAGTGTTTACTTTATTTTTATTGATGGTTAGCAGTTTGTGTGTACTTTTCAGTACCTTGTGAGTGTTTGTTTTTGGATTAAACACCGTTGGTTTGCTTACCACTCTCATTGCCTTCTTCACTAGTTTGTTGTCTTTACCTCCAGCAGTTAGCACTTATGCCATGTTCTTAGCTAGTATGGGCATAAAAACTTTATAATCATGGTATAAAATTTGATTTGGGTGTATAAGAAGCTAGATCTGATGTGTCACTATATGCTTTGGATAATACAGCCACCTCAATTTTCTTCTATGAAGCTGTTGTTTCCCCTCTTTGTAAACTACTTTTAAACAAAGATCTTTGTCACTTTGCTCCATCCTAATTTACCAACTTCCAAAGGAATATAATCTGTTCCTGAAGACTTCTCTGTAGATTGGCTATACATCAGTGTTTTTATCTCATCTCTTCCTATCTTGACTATTAATTGTTCCCCTAACCTTGCCATAATTAAGCCTTCCATAAATATTCCATTATTTCCATGTGTGCTTTTTCTATTTTTCACACTCCTCTGCTTTATAGAAATTGTCATAACATTTCTGAAATATCAGTAATACCTCTGTAGGATCTCTGGTTATTTCTCTTACCACAGGTTCCCCAATTTGGTGACAACACTTTCTACTTTATCTTGCCTAAGTGGTTGTGCTAAAAGTTTCTGTGCCTGGAGTTGTCATTAATAAACAGTTACCTGACAGCAGTTTTTCTAAAATCATACATATTATCCGTATGCTCCCTGGTTTTTCCCTTTAGCACTCAGCAGTTGCTTATGTTCTTGTTTTGTGAGATTCACCTTATCCTACAAAACTTTAACTTTTGTCAACCCTTTAAAGTAATTCCTATTACTTCTTAACCAAAACTTTTCTCTTTTGTTTCTAACCTATTAGGATCTCTGACATATTATTCCCCAAAGGAGAATAATTGGAAACACTGGATAGAAATTATTTTTTGCAGGAGCATGTGCATTTAACTGAATGCTTCAACATACATCCAATAACTATTTCAGATCTTGCACTGACAAAAGCTAAGATAAAAAATACATGGTGATGAAGTGAAAATGAGACACTGGCAATTTCACACCTACTTGTTAAAAAGCAATAACTTTAAGTTCAATGCAGTGGAAATTATTTGAGAGTTATTGGGGAAGACAGAAAATTATTTAGAAGGGATAGGTGCAGAGAGGAATAAAATGAAAATGAAGATTAAAAATAGGCTACAACTCACCCAAAATCTTGATCTTTTCTGCCATGGCCTCATCTGAGCCTGCAGTATTCCCTGACCACATTTTTCTTAGTGCTACTCCCTTCTAGGGTGGACACTCTTCCTTTTCATTGTGTATCTGTGGTAGTACAGCATCAGTGGGGCTTTCTTCATTCAGAAGCAGCTGGACGTTAGTCCTTCCATCTGCTTTGCTATCTTGCTAACTGGTGAGCAGGCTGTTGCTGGCATATCTTACAGATGGTGTCTGATGCTTATCTTCTTTATGTTTTTGTCTTCCCACTTGATAGAGCTTCTGTGTGCCATCTGCTGAGTTACTTTCTAGAAGTTGGCAGTCTCTGATTTGTTCTTTGCTATTGCAACTGTTTTCTAAGCCTCTTGATTAGTCAGTCAGTATTCCTTCGTATCCTGGTCCATCTTTTCTATCTCCCACTTTTTCCTGCACTCCTTCCTTCTTTCGTTTGATAGCTTCCTAGAATTTTGCATTTCTTTACCTGCTTTCTTTGTGTGCTTTATTTTCATTCCTCTCGCAGCTGCATATTTGTTCTATAGTCGCCACACATGTTCCCCTTTTTTGTTGACTCCACCTATTTCTTCTTCTTCCTGAGGTTTCTGTGCTTTGAGTATCTCCTTGAACTTTTGTGCTTTCACTCCAGTCACCATATAGGTCTTCAGGCTGATATCTGTTGAGCTTAGAGCCTTCTCTGACCACTGCCTGCATCTGATTTAGGCCAATAGTCATTTCTGCTGTGGGGCAGCTGTTTTACTAGGATTGAATGTAGCCCAATGCTATTTTCCTTAATAGAAGGAAGTCTACCTGCATTATGTGTTGGCCACACTTGTATGTGGTATTGTGACTATCTGTTTTGCAGAACCATATGTTGGCTGTCACCAAGCCATTTTCCAGACAGAAGTGTAAATGGTCATTCCTTCTTTATTCCTGTTTTCAAACTTTTGTAGACCCATATGTTATCCTCATATCCAGTTCTGTCTGTCCCTGTATGAGCATTTACATGCCCCATTATCAACACTAACTCTGTTGTCCTGCTTCATCTAGTAGGTCCTGCAATTGATGTCTGGATTGCATAGAAAAATATTATGAATACTGCATTATCCTTACAAAGGAGTCTGGTTGCCATGAGAATGTCTTAAATTCCAATGATTCACTCACTGTTTTAGGCCTAGGGTTACCACCTGTCCCACTTTGTGAGGGACAGTCCCTCTTTGGGCAGTTGTGTCCTGACAAAAAATATTAAAAATGGCAAATGTCCTTAGATTGTAGGACATCATCATGTCCCATATTTTATGTAATAGTTGCATAAAATAGTTATTCTGTATCTAAAATACCTAAATGTCAACAGAATAAGCAACTAAAATGCTACAAGAATAAGCTTTTATTTAGGCAAAAAAGTTAAGTTCTATCCTTTGTACTGATCATGGGTATGTGTCGGCCTGTAAAATCTGAGTGTGTCCCGAAAATGTCCCACATTGGCCATTTGAAAAGGTGGCAACCCTATTTCAGGCTAATCTCCCTCACACACATCTTTAGTCTGTCTATCCCCATGAGTAGTAAATTCTGGATCCCAGGCCAAATGGCTTTGCTGAGCTGGCCTTCCATATATTTCTACTATCTTTTCTCCTGGATACACAGGATGTCCAGTCTGTTCCTTAGCATTTTGTCATTCACTTGCAAGCTGCATCCAGTAAGTGAATTCACATTCAGTGTTGCAATCCATAGTTCATTTTTAGCAGATTGATTGTTTTTACTTCTAGCTTTCACTCAACAGAGCTATCCCTGGTAACACAAGCTGGGTAAATGGATAATTGCCAGCTCTTAGCTTATTGACTCAGTGTGACCAAGCTGTTTGGAGGATACAAACTGGCTAAAGGAGGCACATATTCCTCTCCTGCCATTATAATGAATCCTTGGAAGAGGTGGAGTAGGCTGTGTCCTCATCCCACTTGTCATCGGCAAATACCCATTTGTGTTTTGGCAACATTAGAGAAAGTGGTCAAATAACCTTGAGTCAGTATTACACCACTGAGTGGCTAGCCTTGACATGGTGCACAGTTTATGGTCAATAGTCTCATGTCTAGAGGATACTGTAAATCACAGCTGATGCCTAAAGTGGTTGGTCTATGCATCTCTTCACTCAACGTGCACCACCTAGAGGTTTTGTTTTTGCTGCACATAGCCTCATAGCTCCATTCAGTATTTATTTTTCCTTTTCTGGAATGAGTTTGGCAACCAACATGTTTCAAGATATAAGAGCAACAGCACAAGGACACAGGAAGAACATACAAAGTCCACACAAGTATTAACTGGGGGTCAAGACTGAACCTTGCCTTGTGATTTGGAGCCAAAAATAACTGAGTATCACTGCAGATTAAATTTAAGATAATGGAATTCTCATCATTCACAAATTATGTTTAGTCCTTAATTTGGTGTCCATAAGTATCCACATAAAATAAATCATTGGTTAATTCAGCATGTTAAACATTTTTTTATCATCTTCACATTGTCATCTCTACTCCTTGATTAGGTTTTTTTGACAGCCATAGTAAAAACATCATTGTCCCACTTAATTGCTTGCTAATTTCATCGTAGACGTGCATGTTTGATTCTACCATCAGAGGGATGGATGATGTGTATGTTCTTGCTGTTACTTTAATGACTGCTACTAGTATAGTCATTATAAAATACTAAGATGAGTGTTTGGAATTGGTTTAATGGCGATTATGGCAGAAACATGGAATCTGCATAAACAAGTGTGCCTTCCCAGCTTATTTTGAAAGCTTGTTCCAAAGTACTTCAAAATAAGGAAAAGCCTCCGTATTCACTAGGCATACCCCTTAAATCTATTAAAATCACAGTATCTCCTAGAATGCAAATTTCAGAGCTTATGATTTGTTATTATGTCTTTTAAGTTACAACTGATAAGTGCTTATATATTTATGCATTTTTTTATTGAACTATATTCTTTTTTTTTCTTTTGCAATGTTTTTGTCTTTAGAAACTTTTCAAACTATTTAACAGAAATAATTGTGAACATATCATATATTTGTACACACGGGATATATAAGGAGATAAGAAATATAACATACTAAACTTTTTTCAGATATAATATTGAGGGGGGTCAATTAACTAAAGGGTAGAATTTAAGCTGGTAAATATTAAAACAATGGAAATGTGTAGAATATATGGAAAGTTACATGAGGCTCGTAAATTATAAGTTGATGAATTCAGTGAAATGTGTGTATGATTTTTATACAGGTAAGGAACTTTAGACAATCCCCGGGATTCATGAAGCTTGTACCAGACGCAGGCGTAGCGTAGGCGGAATAACGCCAAATATGGCCGTCGAGCAATTCAGGTATGATCAAATTCCATGTGCACTACCGGCGTACGGCAGAACTGCGCAGCCCACGGCATAGGTATGCTAATCACCCCATGCGCAGTGTCGCACCATGCAAATGAAGGAAGATAGCGATTCATGAAGTGGTGCAGGTGTAGCGTAAGTCCACGAAAATGTAAACCAAAAAACACAGTTTACATTTTCCCAAACAGAACATCGGAGCTATGGAAGTAGAACAGACTCATGTATAACAAAGTTAACATATGCCAATGGCTAAATACACAGCCAATGGCATAAGAAAAGATGCACAACACCTAAAAAACAACATTTAATGTCATGTCCACAGTAACGCACAGTACAACCGCAGGTCATGTGTGCGCAAACAGGAACATAAAGAAATTATATAAAAATGTCATAAAATCGCAATGTAATACAAATCAGGTTTACACCATAATACGCAATGGTAGGCATGGAACACCACAACCAAGGTGCAAAGGTTGCAAAGGGCCTGCGACAGTGTTCGGTGCGGTAACTATGATTTAGTAGTCAATGCCATGCAAATGAGGCAGGTAATACTGAATCGAAAATGTCTTGCCGGATGAAGGTTGTACCATACGACGCAGCACTATAACACCGAGGAGTGGCTCAGAGGAGATACATGACATCAGCAGAGGGGTGTGCCACCGTAGCAGTAAGCACATTGGAGCAATGCAAATCTGGCCTGGTTGTTGCTAAGCAAAGCTGCAGGACAGGGGTTGGGAGGAAGGTATAGAATCATTTAGCTGAGAGCACACATGGTGCCCGAAAGCGCATGTGTACGGGGATGAAAACATGCCTGAAACTCGGTAAGCAAATGCACACGCCGCGAACAATAGCACAAACAGGAAGGTCAGGGGAAGAAAAGAAGGAAATGCCGAAGTAGGGAAATTGGACTACTAATAAGCAATTAACACTAATCACCTCATTGCGGCCAATCGACGGCAGCTGACAAGTCTGCTCGCAGAAACCTGCAAAACAGGATAGGGGAGGCATTGGACTGCAAAGAAAGGAGGGGAGGCATTGGATTGCAAAGATAGGAGATTTGTCATAGCAGAGCAAAGCAAACCAACAGTAGACTGGCAATAGCACACATTACGCAAGATAAGCCAGGTCTAGGAAAGTACAAATGAAAGCAGGCTGCTGGATGCATGCCAGAAAATGGTAGGTGGAATGTGCAGAAATGTAAAGGGAAGGTCAAGAGGTAATCCACAGCAGTCAAATGTAATTCAACACCAAAGGCACCACAATAGTAGTTCCGGTAGTAAAACACGTAAGATACCCTGTAGCTACGATCATACATACACACCCTATGACATCATCGGTGTTCACAGCACAATAGTATAAAGTGTGAAAGCACCCTACACACACCTGTGTATTCCCAAACACTGCACCATAGGTGTAAACACATGGGGAACTTTTAAAATGTATATGTTGGGAGCTGCCATAGCTGTGATTCATCAGCATGTGTTAGAGACTGACGATGTTGTGGAGGATGATGCTGACAACCACCGCAGGCCCCAGAGGAGGAGAAGTGTGTTCAGACCAAGGGTAACCTACCAGGTGCTACATGATCTGGAGATAGTAGAGTGTTACAGGGTGGACAGGGACATCTTACAGCAAATAGTGGAGTTGTGCCGGCCATGCCTGAGAACCAGAAACAACAGAGGGGAACCCATCCCAGTGGACATGAAGGTATGTGTAAGCTTGCGAATACTAGCCACAGGTACCTTTCAAAGGCCAACTGGAGATATAATGGGGATCTCACAGGCATCGGCATCCAGGGTGCTACACCAGTTCCTGGATGCCATGTTACCACATGCCAATGAGCATATATACTTCCCCCGAACTCAGGGGGAGTTGGCCAGCAATATGCGTCACTTCCACCATGTGGCACACTACCCGGAGGTACTGGGTGCGATAGACTGCACGCACATACAGATCAAGTCACCACCCAGTGAGCATGGTAGGCACTACGTAAACCGCAAGGGATTCCACTCCATCAACTGCCAGGTCATGTGCAATGCCCAGGGCATTATCATGGATGTGTGTGCTGGCAGCCCTGGAAGCTACCATGACTCCCATATCTGGCATGCCTCACAGCTGTATCAGGAATTTGTCAGGGGGGACATCCCACATGGCCACCTTGTGGGGGATGCTGGCTATGCACTGGAGCTGTGGATGATGTCTCCCATCAGAAATACACACACACCCATGCAATGAGGTACACGCACAAACCAGAATCATCATAGAGCGTGTGTTCGGGATGCTGAAATCACGGTTCCGGTGCTTGGACACATCTGGTGGAGCCTTGCAGTACTCTCCAGGCACGTGTGCCCACATCATCATAGTATGTGCCATGCTACATAATATGATCCTGTGGAAACAGCTGCAGCAGGGACAAAATGGTGAAGGCCCTCATAGCCCACTGCAATTGCTAAGGCCATCACAGGCACAGAGGGATTCAGACCACGAACACACTGTGCCAGCCTCAGTAGGCAGACGGAGGCATGCCCAATATGCCTATGCCTTGACAAAGAGGGAACGTATAGCACATGATCTGACAGCATAGGCCCCTATGGACTGACACACCTCTCCACCTGCACACACAGTAAAATGGATGGCACACAAACACGACCACCTGTAAATTGTAATGTATAGGTGGCCCACTGTATGAATCCTACATAGGCAGCCCTCAAACATTGTACACACAACAGCTATTGGAACACGGAATGTCAACACCTGAACAGTACATACGCCTATCAGCATATGGTGGTGCTGTGTGCATAGGTTCCCAGGTACATTGGTAGGTACACAGCTGATTGTCAGAGGCCATACACCAAATGGGGCAAACAGTGTCTACTATCGCCACAACATCGAGTAACCAACTGTCGCTTAGTGGAGTAGAGGCAATCGCAGGAGCACATGTGTGTAAGCACTGTTCTGCACACACTCAGCATGGAGTCCCTGCTGCGTTAATGAGGGGCTCCACATAATATAATCATGGATGTTGTGTCAAGGCATGGGTTGTACCCATGACAGGTATTCTTCACCCCAGCATGCCCCACCTACGGTCGTTTGAAGGTGTAGCACAGTATCGTGTGTGGCTCACTGTGATTTACATAACCAATGCCAGAGCACATCCAATAAACATCACATGGACATACCATTAACTGGACTCATCAATATGTAAACTAACTGAGTTACCCATGTGAGTGCAGTATGGGGTAACACCCGTAGTATACTCCACGTACAAAACGACATAACACGTGTACAAATCCCAGATATCCATGTGTTAAATGCAGTGACCATTGTGCATGTTTCTAGTCCCATGCCCTGCAAGGGATGTAACATAATCCCGAAGGCACGAGTAATGCATGTCGGATGCAGGTCATCAGATCATGTTTAGCACACATTAGCAGGAATATTCATTGCCCACTGCTGATAAGCGATGTTTAAATATGACTATATGGATATGTGCGAAACAGGGATAAGTTTCACTGAATATCACACAGCTCACGGTCAATGATGTCCAGAACAGGTGAAACCAACATTATTCACCCCTGTACTAATAGCGCCTGCTCTGAAGGGTAAAACGACCACTGCCAGGAGTAGAACACGCAATCGTGTATAGAATCACCTAACACTATTGCTAGCCAAGATGTACTTATGGTAGGGTTGCCACCTCTTCAAATGACCAATGTGGGACATATGTCAGATGTCTGCAGGCCCACACATACACCCGGCCAGTACGAAAATCAGAACTTCACTGTTTTGCCTAGATAAAAGCTTATTCTTGTAATGTTTACTTACTTATTCTGTTTCTATAACATATAGGTGGTTCAGATACAGAATAACTGTTTTATGCAACTATTACGTAAACTATAGGAAATAAGTATGTCCTAAAATCTCAGGACATTTACCATGTTTACAAATATTTTGCAGGACACAACTGCCCAAACATGGACTGTCCCTCGCAAAGTGGGACAGCTGGTAACCCTAACCTACGGCAGGTGTGTAATGTGACAGGTACAGACACAAACGTGCAGAGTTCATGAAACAGTATACACCGACAAGTACACAATGAAAGGTGTAGCTTGCCTGTCACTTTCCCTGTCAGATATATATATATATATATATATATATATATATATATATATATATATATGTATGTACACATATATACATATATATAATACAGATAGAAAGGGCGATAGAGTGATATATGTTGATATATAGGGATTTAACGATATCTGCAAATATATACAGATAGGTCAACGACATTCATAACACCTTGGAGGTACAAATTAATAGGATACTGCCAACTATGGAATGTGTAACATACTGACACGCATAACCACGAGGATGAAAGACCGAAAGAACACAGTACCGGAACAGTACAACCGCGAGTAATAGTATGATGATATGAGGGGACGTAGTTACCGCTGCCGGTGTTGCGGTCAGCGTAAGTACTGTGTTCAACTATGTATGTGAGTGCCATAGTCTGTGTATGTGTGTGTTGAGGGTGCCGTGTGCATCTCCGTGTGACTGTAATGTGTGTGTGTGTGTGTGTGTGTGTGTGTGTGTGTGTGTGTGTGTGTGTGTGTCCGCATCATGTGTCTGTTAGTTAGTGCCAACTTGGAGGTAAATCATTACGGTAGGTGTGGGTATAGCTAGCCGTAGGCATATGGTTACCACCTGTCCCACATTAGGAGGGACAGCCCCTCCCTGGGCAGGTGTGTCCTGACATAAAACATTACAAAGAGCAAATGTTCGAGATTGTAGGACATTAATATGTCCCATATATTATGTAATAGTTATGCCTGTATGTAAGAAACGTAAATGTTACATGCAATATGATAAGTAGCCAAAGTCCCACAACAATAGGTATGTATTGAGGATAAAAGTATGTGCTATCCTGTGTACTGACCATGGCTATGTGTTGGCCTGTAAACACCGCTGTGTGTCCCGCAAGTGTCCAACAACGGCCACAGGAAAAGGTGGCAACCCATGGCAAAGAGGTTCTGTTACCAACACAACTGCTATGATTGCAAATATCTGGGACAGAAATACACGGAATAGCTGTCATTTAGACATATCCCTTTACATATCACTGCAATTCCGGAGGTATGGAAGTATCAACCTCACCTGCATACTATATAGAAACCAATTAACAGCGGCCCAATGTAAAATCCCATAACATAAGTCTACTAACCGATAGCTCTTTAATTAGAGATGGAGCCCACACACATATATATGGAATATGTAGAAATGCAATCCCCACAAACCTGTATATGCTACGTACACCCACATACATCCCCCCACACTAGAAACTAAACCAATACAGACTGTAATAATAGCACAAACATCCAGTCAGTCAATTACAACCGCAGAACTGTCAACATATCTTGTGAGAGACACAATTAAAGGTGCCATGCAAAATTGTAGCCATTGTATAATGGAACAAACGGTGATGTTACAGGTTTTCTTTGCAATAGTCCATTATCAGATGGTTGGGATGACAAGTACACCCACATGTTGAACCACATACTCTAGCTGTCATATGCAATCCACGGGGGACATGAATCCAAAGTATACTTTTCTCTACACATAGCAGTTGCAATTACACACAACAAAACACAATACAGGCCGTCTCCCCAAAGGTACGGCAAATGGGCAACGCCCAAGTGGAGAATTCAATTATACCCCACTGTTGCCACGTAACTGGTGAATGGAGTAGCTGCACAGCTGATGTGCAAGTAATTAGTCACTCAGGAACACCAATTGGCAGCAGGAAACCACATGTTACAGGTATTGACGTATATAAGGATGACTTGCCAGACATTCAGACCGTATGCTCATACCATATACCTGTTTAAGCAGTGTGAGAGAGATAAGCAGTGTGAGAGAGATAAAGACCAAAGTCCGGAATGATAACAAGGTATGTGGAACACTCAGTATGTAAGTTTATGTATAGCATGTTTTGTATTAATTAATTACTGTATGTATAGCCTGGTTTGCATTAATTAAAAGTGTCCGCAATGCATAAAGTGGGAAAAGGTATTTATGTAGTGATGTCTTGCTGAGCATACTAACGCTTGTAGAAACTGTGCGTCCAGCAGAGGGCCACTAGGTACACATCACAGACACCACAAGGGATGCTACATGAGTGCTTTAAACAGAACAATTCCATACAACCCGCCGTCAGTGGTAGGGTATGTCCAACAAGTGCGTGCCATAGCAGGGGATAGTATATGTTGATATACTGTCACAGTAGGCATATGTATGGGCATATAACGACAATGACATGTGTAAGGTGGTCCTGCTGTGCAAGTATGCTTTGCATTATGGGATACTATATAAAATATGTGTAATGTATAGTATTGTAGGTAGATATTTCAGATATTTTACACAGCATAACAGGCATATCATGCATACCAAAGGTATCGTCTATTGGCATGTACAATAACAGGATACATATGGCTTGTAGGCATGAGACATTGTAATAGCATGGTAGCTAATCTAAATGGAAGGGCTATCAAGTAACCATGTACAAAGGACATGTAATAGCTTCACAGGTTCATAGTGGGGTACTATGCAGTCTGGCAAGTGTATGTGTAAGCACAACTACAGTGTTCACACCAGTGGCACCTCTCTAGGGTAGTGTCCTGTGAACAGCAGAGCTATGTGTTACCTGCACCTCAGCATAGTACAGCCACTGCAGTGATCCCTGGCGTACATGTGTCCCCCAACCACCAAGGGAGGTATCGCATGAACAGTGCTACTGAGTGTCCCTGTGTGATGTACATAGGACTCATGTTCCAAAGCATGGTGAGTGTCTGGTTTGGGAATGTAATCCTCAAGCACATCCCACTCATTGTTGCATGTGTGCACATATCCATGGGCATGTTGCTCACAGTGTCTTTTGCTTATGTCACGTGTGTGGAGTATATCCATCAATATTGTTGTGGACTTGGGCCCTGTCTGTTCAGCAGAGGTCACCCCTGAGTATGTAGTATGCAAATGTGTACAGACATGGTGTCCATAGTTCAGCCGCATACTGCAACTGTTGTAGCTCAATAAACATCATGGCGTGTTAATGTTGTGGTATGTAAAGCTGTAGCTGTTGTGTAAGGTACACCCTAAATTGGGTGGTGTACCCTTGAATGTGTGTAGAAGTCTTGAGTTCAGAGGTACAATGGGTGCCTATGTGCCAGCTACACACCCAGTACAGATAAGTGTGGCCACATAGAAGGATATCCATGCCACAGTGGCAATATGGTAACCACAGGAGTGGGTGTGACATATGTGTGTACTACGAACATGTACAATGTGACATGTATGTAGGGGACTACCACCTATGTGATAGTCAGTGGGTGAATGGTGTAATGCAAAGGTGATGTTCATGCACCTTGTGTCATGCAGCTTGAGGCCATGATATTCATATCAGTTATCTGTCACAGTGACACCCATATGGATGGAGTCAGTATCAGCTGGTGGATCAATCATGGCGCTTTGTATGTAGGGGGTTGCAAAGCTAGGCAGGGAAAGTCCCTCTGTGCTAGCCTGTACCTCAGGGAAGCATATACTGAACATGAGGGGCCCTATGACTGAGGACTGTGGTATACCAAGTGTAACTGAAATGCAGTAGGTCCTATGGCATACTACCCTCATTGTGTGTGTCCTGTCCAAGAGCCACATTGCCTAACATCCTGAGACATAGGGTACGATGTGCAGGAGAACGGTGCTGTAAGGCAATGAGAGGACAATGTAAGATGTGTGGACCCCTGTACTGTCATCAACTACCCTGGTAACTGTATGAAAGGAGTCCACCAGGTGTTGGGGCCATGCTCTGGCCCTAACAAGTCCAACCCAGGTGGCATCAAAGGACCGGAGCCCAACAATGTCTCTGTGAATGACGTCCATGATGATGTGCCCCATAGCTGTGCAGAACCGTCCAGTCAGGTGTGTAGGACTATAGTCCCACTCGTGCATTGTGGCGCCACCTGTGTGGAGTGTAATAACTGTTGCTGTGTGCCATTCAGGGGCCACAATGTCTGATACAAGGCTATTACTGAATATGGTGGCCTAGTGGGGAGACATGTCAATCAGAGGTTTGTGAACTGTTGAAAATACGGCCAGCACACGATGAGAGAGCTAAAAACACAAATTTATTCCACAAGTAAAACCAGGTAATAGTAAGCGCTTTCGGCAGGTTCAAATGACCCGCCTTCTTCAGACAACCACGAGTTTACAAGAAATTAATCTTATACTATAATGTTAAAAACATTTAACCTATCAAGGTAAAGTGCATTATTCCATTAGAAAAAACCTTGACAACCTTAAAACGGCAACAGGCTAAAAACTAAAATACCTTGTCGGTATGTTTACATAAATGAAAAGATGGGAACCAAGGTCATTAAAAAATTAAATAAATTATAACCTGCAAGCATAAGTGTATTTTATATGCACTCGATGATATTTGATCAAATAATTGATAAATATACACAATATATGATGCTACAAAAAACATGACAATGTATCTATTATTATGAACATCTGATTTAAGGGAACTGAAGGACAGTGTTATGAATTATACTTATTAGAACATGTAACATAAACTAAAATTCAATCTTGTATCTACAGTTCAATCTTATATCTGCAGAATATATACCATACTAGCAACTCGGAACTAGAAACAAGAAAGTATATAGAGTTTAAGGTATAATGTTTATAAATGCAGTATATGACAATTGTGAATAAATAAAGAAAAATAAATCCCCAAAATATGCTATTACTAATACAAAGGCCAACAAACTGTGTTACAATATGTAGTGCACTCCTTGAATTAAAAACGATGGGAGTGCATCATTAGCATAACCCTGTAGTCCACAAGGTCAATAGCTAAATGATAAACCAAGCCATTTGAAATTTACTATTTTGAACTTATTATGTATAATATGCATATTAAATATAAACCCAAGTTGCAAAACAATAACTTGGTTATGAAATGTGTATGAATAGGAATCTTGATTTTTACCTATTAAGAGATAACCATTTTAATACACATTTGATGGATAAGCTTTCATTAATGCCAGGAAAAACATGAGCCCTGGTCCTGATCTGCCATAGGGTAGGGTACATAGGGTACGACATCATGTGGACATCACAGCCTGGGACTTTGGAAGGTGACATGGGGCCAGTGTCCCAGGACATATTGAGTGCAGGTTAGTACTGTCTAGGTGTGACCGCAGGGACACCACAATGTTCCTGCATGGATTGTGGCCCTGTAGTGAGTGTGAGGGTGTAATGTTAGCATTGAAACCATACGCCAGCATGTTGCCAACATCACCTGGGTCTGTAATGTTCCTGAGTGACCGTTGTATGTGAGAGCAGATGTGGGTATTGCCATTGACTACTGACATACCACCATAATGCCTTGTGGTACATCCCAGAATGTGTTGCAGTAATGTTTACATAGCTAGTCTTGGAGTATGTGATGAGGGATCCCATGGCCCTACCGAGGCTGACCAGTGAGCTACTCCACCCATGGGATTGTACACCACTGTGCAACAGCCTCCACCTGTTGTTGTACATTATGTCCATGGAACTTGACCACCAGAGTGGCGTCTGTTATCTGGTGTGTACCATCATGGCTCTGTGTGGAATAGCATGATCCATGCAGTCGTGTACGTGCTAATGAAGTGCACTGGGGTTTGTTTCAGCATTTGTATGTGCATTGTCCATCTGCACGGGTGTCATGACGTCAACAACCGTTGTCATAAGATGTCTGTAGTAGGTGTTGTAGTACTCATGTACTGTGTATGCCATGAAGGGTATGGTTCCGGGATGTGGCTAACAAGGGTGAATAGCATATGCTCGGAATCCACCAATGAGTGGATAACCCCAGGTGTGGAACACCAGTCACATGTTGGTAGTGTTCATGTCAAGGATAATGTTGGTCTTGGAGATGGTGTGTATGAGTTGATCCAGCCGAGTGGAGGTTATGATTCACGGATGTGTCGGTACATGAGTGGCTATCCCAGTTAAGTGTGGGGTAGTGTCAGTCACACATCAGTAGTAGCTGTCTGAGCCCTACTGTGCAGTACACCAACAAATGAGGTCTGGTAACCGTGGGGTATGTTGTTGAATCTGTAACTTGTTACAATGTGTATAGCAGTTCTGGACACAGTTAGTTGCACGTGGAGCACCTCTGATGCATTGTGCTAAGTAACTAGCCAGGATGTGTGTACAACATAGTGGGATATGGGAACACCTCAGCTGTGGGTGTGCCGGTCCAGGTATGTGCCTGAAAGGTATGGTCTGTCTATAACCTGTCATTGCAGGTGTGCTCTGCAGAGCCTAGAGGCAGGTCCCAGTCACTGCAGAGATATTGGAGTGGTGCATTATAAGGTGTGCCTTGCCTGCGTGCATCACAAAGGAAGATGCAAGCATTGTGTCACATGACCCCATGTCTTGCTTGCCAGTTCCCATTCTGCCGGTGACTGTTATTGGAAACTGTGCAAGACAGGAAGTATAGAAGCAGCAAGAGCCTTATGTGTGATCTGTACTCCCAGGGCTGACAGGTGCAGGTCATCTGTGCCAAAGCATTGTGTTTGACCAGGTCAGTCAAAGCGGACAGATACCAGATGCCTGTGGAATGACAGCAGAAGCATACGCAACTGTTGAAGTGACACAGTCAGTCATTGTGCAGTGGTATCGGGTCCGGATGAATGCATAATGCTCCCCAGGGCTTGGCCCACACCTACAGGGCTACAAGACTAGTGAGCTATTGTATGTCCCTGCACACGTAGTCTGTGAAGTGGCATCTCAGGGCAGTCACACTAACATGGAGAATGCCAGTCACATTGTACCTGGTGAGGTGTGGCATGGGTGCATAGGTTATGTTGCAGAACCAGTTACCCAACAGCAAGATGTAAGTGACTATCGCCTTTTGTAGCCTGCTGTGTGGAACTGCAGTGTGACCGCCTACAGAGTCATCTATGACTGGTGTGCTGTATATGTTATAACACCCTATTGGCTGTATGTGATGGGCACACATGAGTCTGTGGGCTATACATTGATGATGTTGTGTTCTGTGATGGGGGCTGCCTCTGGTGCCTACACAGAGTATGGAGAGGTACTGCACAAGTTGTCCTCGTATGTGTGGCCTGTGGTGGAGATCATGTGAGACTATGTGATGTGTGGGGTGTGTTGCGAATGTTACACATCCCAACATGACTGTCAGGTGCAGTCAGGGTTGGAGATAGCATTATCCCCAGCAGGGCTGCATAAGTGCATCCCCCACAGGCTGTAGTGTCGTATGTTGGGAGGCGAGCATTGAATGTGTACATGAGACAAATGCTCTATTGACACGTCACACAGACAGGCAATAGCACTGGTACGTGACAGTTGGACATGTCTGTATTTACAACCATGTCTCACATGTTAGCAGTACAGATGTACAAGACAGTACGGATGTTTGATTACAATTACCTTTGCATGTCACAGGAGTGTTCTACCAGTGGCCTGTTGACAGACTCACAACTACAAAAGGTGCCAGAGTGACATGTGCATATCACACCAGTGCCAGCTACAGTAGAACAGGGTTAATGTGTTGTTCTCCACCCTTATTGTAGCTCATACCACACAGACAAATGTTAGGCATCTGTGTATGCAAGGATGTAAATGGCCATGGCCTATGAGCAATAGCTGTGTCAGTGTTGTGAACAACATACAGAATGGGCTGTGTGGGTGAGGTGTGTGACATATGTGCACAGTCTGATGGATGATATCAACATTGTCACCGCTAGGTGAATATCCCTGTACCCATTAATTACCACCTAGGCTGTGGTCAACATTATGGACACTGTGTAAGGGATGGTGCTGTGCAGTACACCTCCCTGACTTGGTGACATCTCCAGGCCCCATAGGTAGTCATACGAGGTACCCATGTCATGACAGGGTGCCATCCATGAGCACGGAGATCAGTGGACAGGCATATACAGCACTGGTGTGACCAATATTGGATCACATATCACATTTAAGGGGTAATGGCCATGTGTGGATGGGCGATACCAGCCTTCACAATCTTCACCTCCACTATGCAGCATGCTGTCTACCTTGCATAAAAACATTTGCTGCACCATGATGATGGACATGCTACATGTCCATATCCTGATCTGAAAGACATACGTCATGGACAGCCACCATCCTAATACTAGGATCACCACATGCTGGACAGATCCCTGTGGCATACATGTGACATACCCCCACTATACCATGCAACCCTGTCCATCAAAGCTGCACATGTCATCCCAGTCATACATGGTGTGATGACCGCATGGTAGATGTAGTATCAACTGTCTGGATCAGTAATGTGGCACTGATGCACCTCGCGGTGGCATAATGGCTGTCGGTTACAGCTAGAAAACCTTGCCCGTACATGCTATGGTTGATAACCATCCCTGCAAATGACGTCCAACTAGCCATTGTCCCATGTCTATCACATGTGCAACACAGGCGATCCGTGGCAGGATGTTGAACAGCTGTACAGTGCTGTGTAGATGTATATGGCAAAGCACATGCATGTACAGGTTTCCATGCGTATGTGTGCATTGTCACTGCTGAAGTCCATTAAGGCTGTGTCTGTGTTGATATGTGACATATACACAGCATCAAGGTCAACAGCATTAGCATGGACACATCCAGGCATGTGCAGATAGGTAAGAACACCAGTGCAGGCAAACAGACATGCCCACATCAAGACAGCATTCACATGGAGTATGAACACTGTAATGAGGTAACACACATATATGGTGATGATATCCAGATGTACTAGATGTCAT
>NC_056729.1:1905532241-1905551613 GCF_019279795.1 Protopterus annectens
TAAATGCTACACTGTATAGCTTTATGGATACTACCATTCAAGGATTTCACCTGCCTCAGAATGAGCTTGGTGCCTTCCAGCACAGGCATCCTAGGATTTCGCCCACCTCATACAGTGCTTGGTGACTTCCAGCTCAGTCCTATCGACAGGAAAAAAAAACTCAACCACAACTACTTTGCATGTACAGTGACATGATATTTTTCAGAGCTGTAGGACAACTGGGGACTCATAAGCACCAAAACTGAGTTCTTAAATTTATGGTATCACTGCTACGGTGCTACCATAGGATCACAGGTTCATAGATGGTTACTGGACATGCAGTCCAGGAGATCATTAAACAATCTAGCCCAGTTTCCTAATTTCCCAAAACCCCTCTCTTTTTAAGTGATCTACTCAAGGATATACTGTAGGCCAATTAAGACTGAACTGATTTCCTTTTGACGGAAGCCTGTTAACAGCTCACAGCCTTAATCCTATGCTTTAATTAACAGATAAGTGAAAACTACAAAAATGTGTTTTTACCCTTAAAATAGGCCATCTTTTATGTAGTAACATTTCAGTTTATGTGGTACCTCTCAAATGGTGTTTGCCACGGGTCTATATTAGATCAGCAAGATGGCATTACAACGGATGCTGATTCGCCGAGACATATAGACCGAAATCCCAAAACAGTGAAACCCCAGGTCACCGATTTTTTGCCCATGGAAAAAATCTATAAACCAGCAAAACACAACACATCACTTAAAATATTGCAAATTGTAGGGCTTCACCCCCACACCCACCCTAACGAAATGTACCAGCTTGGTGGACATGGGCATCCTGAGGAAGTCTAGCAATTGCCTCATGTATATTGATAACCACTTAATCCTGAAACAAAGAAAGTGCGTAAGAGATGTAGTGATACCGTGAAAAGTGCGTAAGACATGTAGTGATACCATGAAAAGTGTGTAAGAGATGTAGTTATACCGTGAAAAGCATACGCCCTTCATTTCCTTCACTAAATACTGTCTTGACATATAAACCCACATATGCTGAGGTACTCACAAGTAACTTACCAAAACCTCAGAGGCCTTCTGCATGCTGCTATCAGAATCCACATGCCAACAAAACCAAGTCAACACCAACCACTACACATAAAATACACATCCCAGTGGCTCCACAAGCAAGCCCCTAAGGAGAAACACTACACATTCAAACATCTTGGCTATAGGACACTCCACTGGGAGACAGCTGGGATTACAATCAGTTGCTTGTCAGGGGCCAGGATTCACCAGGTCTTGCAGGCACTCAGGTCATTCAACCACATGTACTAGCTTGACTCGTTCATAGTCCATGTGGGTGGGAATGACCTGAGATGTACCTCCCTGGACTATCTGAAGAGAGAGGCATAATGCACCTCTCTGAATACATGTTGCAGGCTGCTATGAGCTTCACAATGAACAAAATTCTACCCACACTAAGAATGATACCACAATACAAACAGAAAGTGATTGACTTCAATAATTAGCTTAGCTACTGGTGTCATTCCAAGGGGATCCAGTATTGATATCCCCTGGGATGACATGATCAACAGACCACTCTGCTTTGTTAGAGATGGTCTACACCTGTTGCCGTTAGGCTTTCAAATTCTGGCCAAGGCATTAGCCACTCCTATAGTGCCTTTTCAGGCAGTGCCAAACCAATAGACATATGAATGAAAACTACTGCTCAATGGTAGGAGTCTTAACAAGAAACTGCACTGCAAGGAATCTGTCCTTGCCCCGGAGAATGCTGATGTCTGCACAGTTACGGAGATGTGGTTCCAGGCTGTGGAAAGCACCCCAATAGTGCAAGCCTACAATGCCTATCACACATTCAGACCGCAATCAGAAAGGAAAAAACAAAATGTGGATGAGGAGGGTGTTTCCCTCTACACAAAAACAATCACACCTCAATATTGGTGAAGCAGGATGAATCACTTGAGCTTCTCCATGTCCAGCTGACCATAGACAAAATCCCCCAACCATGAAACCATTCTGCATACCTGTAGTTACTAGAATAACTTACCACTCAGCTCAACACATTATTCGTGGGTGATTTCATAGGTTCATAGATTAGTACTAGGCTAATTATCCTTGTGGGCCTTTTTAAAGCCTAGCCAGTTACCCCATGTGAGACTCAAACCCTGCACCTTGGGTCTATATGGCAAACACCTGAACCATTATGCCATCCTCCCACCCCTTTTTAACTACAACTCCATAAACTGTGAACTTTTAACTACAAATCCATAAACTGGGAAACATACATGACCACTAACATGTAGGCTAAGAGATTCCTGGACTTTGCCAATGATAGGAGTCAAATATTCTTGCCACAGTACTCAAAAACAAGGGGGAGCATTGGATCACCCTCAGCATAATGTCCTCATTGGTAAGACTGGATCATACATCAGTCCCCTAAATGTCATGGTAGAACTCCCATCAGACCCTAAAACCATAAAGAATTTTTCCAAAGCAAATTACTTTCTTTTAAATGATAGTGTAGGTAATCTTAAAGCTCCCCCTAACTTCCAAAACATGGAGGCCTGAGCAGAAGCATACATGAATGCCCTGTACAACCACTTAAACAAATGCATAGAAATGGCATTACCTGACTGAACTAAACCTAGGTCTAGCTGGAAAAACAAGTCACCTGGGTGAACCCCTGGCATAAATAGAGTAAACAACAGAAGGGAAACATCCTGTCTAGAAGTAAGAGGGGGGGGGGGGGTGCACAGCAGATAAAAAAAATCCCTCATTAGTCTTAGCAGGCAAATCACAGAACTAGTCAGGCCTTCAAAAGCTAAATATGAGACTGAAATAGCCTCTCAAAGGATAACCACAAAGCTTTTTTTAGTTATGTCCAAAACCTTATGGGAAACACTCAACATTGTGCTGAGTTGTCTGTAGATGGCACTACCTATACTCTGCCAGAAACAATAGCAAACCTGATGGATGAAAAATTCAGTTCAAATTTCACCTCCTCATCACGTCCAGTCACTCCACATGAAATAGCCCCTACCATTCTTTTGCCTTTTATCACAAAGAAAACATTGTCACTGTGCTCTCCAAAGCTAGAAACATGTCATCAATAGGCCCTGAAGGAATACCATGGTGCCTGTTAAATAGCTTGAAGCATGATCTGGCAGACCTATTCAGATCTCTATTTAACCACAGTCTCCAGACAGGCTTTGGCCCAGTAGAGTGGAGGACAGAAACAGTCATTTCTCTGTAAAGGGGTGAACATCAATTGACGCAGGAAACTACCAACCCATAAGTCTGACTAGCCTCATATGCAAGACTATGGAAAGGAGAATCATGGACCAGAGTAACTGTGGCATAGAAAATTTCCATACTCTAGATCTGCCCTAGTTTGGGTTCATCAAGGACAGGTCCTGCCTGCTCATTCTGGTGGACTTCTTTGGGAATGTCACCAAGGCCATAGACGAGGATAAGTCAGTCCTACCTTGACCTGGCCAAAGCATTTAACACAATACCTTACTTAGGTATTATAGATAAACTAACAAAATTGGGCATAAACCTCTATATAACCAGATGGATAGCAAAATAGCTCACAGATAGGATATGTTGTTAGGAAATCCAAATCCAGCAAAATGCCAGTCACCAGTGGAGTACCACAGTGCTCAGTGCTGGGCCCCCTCCTGTTTGGGATGTACTTCTCAGATGTCAAGGTAAATGTAGATGGCCTTTGTCTTATCAAGTTTGCGGATGACTGCAAGTTGTGGGGAGTTACTGACTCCCCAAATGATCTTCATATCCTACAGAAAGGTCTGACGCAGACTAATGATTGATGTCAGAGCCAAGGATTCAAACTAAATGTGAAGAAGTTCATAATAATACATTTCGGTAAGTTAATTACCTCTGCAAATTACAACATTGGTAGCAGCCCCAATAGTGGACCTAGTGGAGAGAGATCTGGGTGCTCAGATAGATAGGCAGTAATTTGAACTTTGACCACCTTGTGTCCACAGTGGTAAGGACATACTGATTTATGGCTCAGCTTATAAGTAAGGGCATGACATCCAGATCTAACTATGTCATGGTACCACTATAGTCAGCCCACATCAGGCTAATAATTGAGTACAATGCATCCTTTTGCATGTGCCTCACCAGGCATCTGCAACAGGTGGAATATCCTCAGAGGTTTCTCACCAGAAAAATACAGGGTATAACCAACATGTCATATGCAGACCAATTAAAAGGCCTCTCACTGTATTCAATTTTCTATTGATTACTGAGGGATAACCTGTGCTTGAACTAAAAGGCAGTCTCTGACCCATCCTTGAAAGAACTGTTGAATATTTCCTAAACTAACTGCACAAAGTTTATGAACTCCAAAGATCTAATTCTGATTCCTGACATGAATAGATCATGCTAGAGAGACAGATATGTGTCCCAGAGATTGTCCATCCTCTGGAATAGGTTTTCTGTTCACGTGAAGCAGATCCCTTCCCTGATCATCTTCAATTGCAGTCTGGACCAATGGATGGGAAATCGCAAATTTACCCCTGGTATGGTGGCCATGTCCCTTATGGACAAATGCAGTCTGTAAAAAATGTCACCCCCCCCCCCCACACACACACACACACACGCACACTTTTTGATACTTGTTATCTTCCCCTAAGGACAGAAAATTGTGTAAAATCTGGGTAAAACAGGCTATGCTTGTCAGGGCTCTTGAGCCATTAGCCTAGTAATCTCCTATAAACCTATTAATCCACCCCTCCCTCCAACCCATATGTTTTTACAAATGCTGCTTCAGCTCTAAGTATTAATAAAATAGTTGCTTTTAATTTCTATGTTTGATATGATCCAATTGACTTGGGCAATACTTTACTAAGTTAACAATATTGGATACCCACACTGTAAGCAGGATTCTCTCAACATTTACTGGTAAACATAGCTTCTTACAGTAGGAATCTGCAGACATATGCATTTAGCTAGGTATTTGTCTTCTGCCCTATATCACAGTTAGACACATCAGATGTCTGTATGAGAAAAATGCCCAAGGAAAATTGATAAGTACTTCACCTACCTGCTTCAAAACACTACCAGCCTTGCATACCTAATTGGTGAGGAAATACTTGTTATACACATGTATAGACTGACTGGCTATTGTGGGTGAGGCAGCTCAGGCTCTCCTCAGTCTCCTGCCATCCCCCAGCCCCATTCCCCAGCCAACTGAGTATCTCCAATTTAAACACTTCTTTCCAATCTGGAAATTATACCAGAATCCCTGCCCCTTAAAGAATCATGCCAAAACACTTTCTTAAATACCAACACTTCCAGTATAATTTTGTCATTCCCTGAATTTCCATATCATTCCTGGTAATAAACAAGTTTCATATGACAATCATGAACATAGATTTTCTTCTGGACTAACGACAAACATGTCTCCCCACACCTGTCTACAATAACTATAGCACCTGCCCCTTATCCAAGTGCAAAATGTTCATGCCGATGACACTCTTTCCTTTCTTAATATTCAAACTAATCATTTCAACACCAGTACAACTATATATCTGATCTCTCAGTTCTCTACAACTGCTCAACATCATTTCTCTAGCAGATACTCTGGTTAATGACAAAAAGCATTATAAATAAGTTTGACCAAATCAGTGCCTTTCTCACCAACTTCTCACCAGATAGAGTTGGTATCACAGAGTCACGTATAAAAATGACCACTTCCATGTCCTCCACTTTTTCCCTAAATATAACTATATGTCTAATACCCACCCAGAATCTAAAGCAGGAGAAGGGGTAATGACTATGTACAAATCATCCCTTAACATTTTAGTCACCAAGACCAACATGACTTCATGCTATAAACCCAAGTGGCTGTTTGCTAAGTTACCAAGTCAGCATATCACCTGTACATAGTCATAGCATGCCTTCCGCCATCCTCTGCCTTACCCAGACCTCAAACTTTAATTCAACAGATACTGGTTGCCATCCCATAATACATTATTATTCCTGGGGACTTCAAACTAAATTTGTAGAGCCCATCTGCTAAAACAGTCTGAAAACTAGTTCATGTGCCTAAAATGAATTCAACTGGTACAGAAGACAACATATCAAACCACTACTATCAAGTAGATATCATTATTTCACACACATTTAACATCACCTCCATTATTGCTCATGACCATACCTTCAATGATCACTGCCCAATATGTTTCCACATTCAAAGCATCAGAATCAAACACTTCCCAATAATAATTCAGATCAAAATCATTCAATAATCTCACCAAACTTCAACCTCAGCTTTCCAGTATAGATGGCACACTCATATTCTGTTTTACAGATTCTAACTCAGCCACACTTCAGCTCACAGAATGTTTTCTCTCTCCTCTAATCACAAACTTTCTCATAATTAACAGACGCTTTAAACACACTATCCATACATTTGAAAGACCACACCATCAAATAAAGAACACTGACTACAGCATCTGCCCCTTAACCAAGTGCAAATACCACTAAACAGCCGACACACAAATGCTAAATATACAGCAACTAAGCAGATCTCTGTCCTACACTCACTTTAATAGTTCTAGCAAGACATAAACAATATTACAGGTAGGGTCCGCCTAAGGAACCCACTACACAGGGCTACATACCTTGTCAAACCAATATCCTTTCACCCAAAGACCTTTATCCCCTTCAGCCACATTCCACACTGTCTCTAGCACACTCAAATCATTTTACTTCAGCATGATTATAGCTATGTAGATTATCCCTTTGCTTGAACAAATACCACCTGTTTTTCTTTCTGACTCTGACAAAATATGGTCATCCATCCATACATACATACATACATACATCATACAAATATTTCAAGCACGGGCTTAACTGCCCTTCTAGCTTGCCAATATAACAGAACACTTGTTCCTTTAATAAGTGTCCAGACTGTTCTTAAAAATATCTAAACTAGTACTTGCTTAAATGTAATTTGGTAGTCTGTTCCAAGCATCAACTACTCTGTCAGAGAACCAATTAGTACACTTTTGTTGCTATAGAATCTGCTGCACAGGTTGTCTGATGATTCGCCAGTATGTTTTGATAACCCCAAACATTCCCAGAGGTAGTTGTCCCTAAATGCCCTATATACCTGAATAAGGTCTCCTCTTAGATATCTGTAATGGTCCATGGTTTGTACAACATTACAGAGAACATGTACTCATTGTCGTTGCTCTAGTCCACATCTATAAACTCTGCTTAACAACAAACTGTATGCCTTTAGTCTGAAAACTAGTTCATATGCTAAACCAGTGCAAAAAGAATGTAAACACACCAGCAATGGTCAACTTACATCAATCTCTGTACTACTTGTACTGAGCAAAATCTTAAAGAAATGGGATCCATTCACTGGATCAAAATTTGAGAATATCGAATGTATTTGTTGCCTGCAGGCCTAGTAGAGATTTCAAAGAGTCAACAAATGCTTGTTGCAAGAGATTGTGGCACAGTGGGTAATGAGTTTTAGCTCTTTCCCCTATTGTAGTTTAATCATTCAGTTGATGTATATAATTAGCATAGGGTGTGGTAGGAGTAGCAGGGCTTGCCTCCCTACATTAAGATTGGTTAAAGTTTTTTTGTGGGTTGTTTTTATGTGTTTAGATATTTTGGTGTTGACTGTTCAGCTATCGGTCATTTAGTTGATCACTGTTTTGAATGTATTACAGATAAATTTATCAGCGAACAGCTTACCATCTATATTCAGAAATATGCCTATACTCCAATAAGCAGCATGGAGTCTGGTCCGGGAGGAGTACCATGATCACCCTTTGGACTCAGACTGATGACATACTTAGTAACAGGGATAACAGATGCCTAAGCAATGCAGTGGTTCCAAGACTTCCTCACCAATAGAACCTTTTGAGCAAAGACCGACACTTCCCTCTCTCAGTCAGCCCACACATAACTGTTGTGTCCTACAATACTCTTTACTGGCCGCCATACCCTTCACCATGTTTACTAATTAGCTACCAATTGACCTACATCAACTGCAAGTCCTGCTATACCCCAATGATATGGTTATGTTCAGATCAACCCCTAATCACCTTGACATACAAAGGCAACTGCAGATAAACTTCCTAGATCTATACAAATGTTACAAGAAAAACATAGCTTAGTCCTCCCAAACCTTTGATGAATTGATATAAACAACAAAAGACTAGCAAAATGATCTAATACTGTATCCAGTAACTCCATAGAAACTGAAGCATGCTTTAGATTTCTAGGTATTTGCCCTTGCCAGTCTCTACACTTTCAGAAATACACTGAAAAACTCAGGGCCAAGATTAACAACCTACTATTATTATTATTTTTTTTATATAAATTTTCTTTTTGTCCCCTTGGACCTCAGCTTACAAGCCCTTCCCCAGAGCCCCGCATCCATGCTGACTCTACCAAGCATCTGACTACTTCCCAAATTTACTCTACTATCGCTGGAGCCAGTAATGGATCTGAAGGGCATCCTCTGGACTCAGCCATCTATGCTTCCATCTAGGGCACTTTTTTATACATGCCTTACTCACTCTCTCTCCTAATCCACACATCATCCATGTCCGAGGGCAAGTCTCCATTTTGGACCACATCACCCATTAGGGAGCATCATCAACAAGTTCCCCTGCCCCAGGACCACTATGCACATTTCTCCTTGCCACTTCTATCAGTCACCCAGGCAGCTAATGTAACCAGGGTCACCTGGGATGAAGTTTTAGGTTCATAGGTCCATAGGTTTTTGCTAGACTAATGACCACAAGGGCCTTTTTAAACCTGACCATGCATCCAAAATCTCTGACAAGTTCTGGTTCCCTAGATAAGTGTAAACAGTGACTTGAGAGATGAAACATTTACAAGCAGGGGCCTGGGAGATGGATCATTTACAGGCTGCCTTTGTCCATTAGAGATACAGTTGCCAAGCCAGGAATGAATTTCCTGTTCTCCATCCAATTGTCCAAGTTACACTTGAATTGGGTTAGGGAGGAACTCTGCTTCATATGGATGGGGAGCCTGTTCCAGAAATGGGAAAGTCTCTGGGATACATACCTGTCACTCCAGCAGGTCCTGTTTATAACTGAGAACCCAAATTGAGTGTGTACACAGTGTGACCCAATGGTCCTATTCATATCACAGGCAAGGTTTAAGTCATTAGAACAGGTAATTATGGTGCTGTTTGTTTTGTGGATATGCAGGAAGTCCATCAGAATGCTAGATACAGCTCTCCTCTCAACAACCTGTAGGAGATAGAATACAAGGATAGGGCCTTGAGGTAGTCTGCATAGGATGTATTTCTTATGTCCTGTATTCTTTTAGAGAGGAACCTCAGTGGCTTTATCCCTCTACATCACTGGAGTGGCCTAATTGCCTACTTATTTTAGGTACAAAAACTATCCACTGCTGTTTTAGGTAAAGATGTTCTTCTTGCTCAGTAGGAGTATGGATTATTTCTATTTTCACACAAAAATACAACCATACCTCAGTTCATCTCAAATAAAATCTGAGGTTGATTACCAACTTAACACAATGTGAGTGTCATTGTTTACCCTGACTAAAGCAAAATGGTGACCAGGAAAAGGCAAATCAAGACTCCTCTTGGACTCCCTACTTTTCAAATTGCTACATCAAGGTACCCACTCACCACATCATGAATCTGTTCACAAGTAACCTGGCTTACAACCTCGGTATGCAAGAAAGTTCCTAACTCAAAACCACAACAACTAAATTTCACTGCCCTGACCAGAGCTTTTCCATCTTAGCCATCAACTTTGGCAGTCTCTACAAGAAAACATAACAGAAACATCAGAATACACTCACTCCTGACACCAACTCAAACTATCACTGCCAGAGTAATTCAAGTGTAAGTTTCATAATATGGGACATAACACCTACCTAAACAAATTACTTAGTGGTACTGACCCCTCACATCAGAAATTTTGTAAATGTGAATTTGTCACGATTCAATACAACTTATACTACTAACACTACTTCCTTTTTCATTTACCGTTACTAACTGTACAACTTACCTGCAGTTGCTGTTCAGCTATTATGCTGCTTTCATTTATTTACTGCTTACACCTACTTGCTAGACCACTGCATGTGGGGATTTATTGCAGAGTTGCATTGTCACTGCATTTATTTATATATGTATTTTGTTAGTTATTTTCTGCAGAAAAGTAATGCTATACCACTGCTTCTGCTGCAACGAGGGGAAGGTGGTCCACACAGCCTACCTGGACCTCGCAAAAGCCTTCGATACAATACCCCACTTGGGCATTATAGATAGGCTCACCAGCTTAAATATAAACCCCTATGTCACTAGATGGGCTGCAAACTGGCTCAAGGACAGAACATACATGGTTAGAATTGCTGAAGCCATGTCAGACTCCAAACCAGTTACAAGTGGCGTACCACAAGGCTCAGTCCTGGGACCTCTCTTGTTCGGTATATATTTCTTGGAGGTACAGGCCAACACGGAAGGACTGTGGCTGGCCAAGTTCGCAGATGACTGCAGACTGGGTGCCATAATCGACTCTCCAGCCAACACAAGCATCCTCCAAAAGGGCCTCATAGAAACAGACAACTGGTGCCAGAGCCATGGCCTCAAGCTAAATGCCAAAAAGTGTATAGTCATCCCTTTTGGCAAAAACAAAGTGCCCACAAATTACCACATAGGTGGTAATCCATTAAGTACCGAAGAAGTAATTAGGGACCTGGGGACCCAAGTTGATAGCAATCTCTCATTTGACAACCACGTGGCCAGAGTGGTTAGAAAAACATTTTATATAGCCCTCCTAATCATGAAGGGATTCACTTCTAGATCAGGGGAGGTCATCGTGCCTCTTTACTCATCCCTCATCAGGCCCATAATTGAGTACAATGCCCCTTTTGGGATGTACCTTACCAGACACCTGCAGCAACTGGAAAGATCCCAAAAGTACCTCACCAAGAGGATCAAAGGGCTCAAACAGATGCCATATGCTGCCCGGTTAAAGAAGCTCCAGCTCAACTCAGTGGCATACCGCCTGCTCAGAGGCGATCTGTACCTGACGTATAAAGCCATGTCCAACCCGGAATTAATGGACATGCTGCACCTCAGAAAATCTAAATCCCATCGAGCTACATGCTCGATAGACTTGAACCTCAGCACTGAAATAAATAGGACATGCTGGAGGGACAGATTCATAACCCAGAGGCTCCCTTCACTCTGGAATAAAATCCCAGTCCAGATTAGGCAGAGTCCCTCACTGACTCTCTTCAAGAGGAATCTTGATGAGTGGATGGGAGATCGTAGGTTTACCCCGGGTATCACTTCTGTGTCACTGTTAGACAGAGGCACAGTATACTAACCTCAAAAAAGCGCATAGCAAAATTAATGTAAAATGGGTGGCGAAAGCCAAGCACACTCTGGCTAGGCTTATAAATGCCCTAGGGCAGATAGCCTAGTATGAACCTATGAACCTATGAACCTATTTACTGGTGTGTTATTGATTCCTTTTATAGTCTTTGTACATTGATGTGTTGTTTATTACAGACCAGACTGAGCCTGCAATTGGTTATGGCTTGATCAGCACTCAACCCCAACAAACAAATAAAAATTAATAATTAATTCATTAAATAAATAAATACGTTTATGGGAGAAGCCTGATGACCTTATGGTACTGGAGAATAAGACTGTTATGCACATAGGCTAATTAAAACGTCTGATCCTGAACAATACTGAGGGCATCACCACTCTGAATGCCAAAACCACTAAACTGATGCTTCGCCTCAGATCTGTTGGAGAGTCAGGGAATTTTTAGAGACGACCATTCTTCATTCTGAAATTGTGCCTCTAGAGTAACAAGGTTACACTGACTGGACTTCCCAAATGGCAGCACAGCTTTTCAAAATTGCTTAAATTTTGAGAGATATAGCATACACAGTGGTCTTCGCCTTGAGTATCTTTGGATAACACAGCTCACAAACCAGCCTTTGATGCAGTCATATACAGGAGAAACAGTGTTTCAGAACATAATATATAATATTCTCTTCTGCTGTTTAAATGATCTAACTGCTTTAAGAGAACACTGTATCTTAACAGGAATTTTCCTTTTTGTGGCTCCTATCAAAGGATATACCTTAATCACAAAATTATGTATACATTTTCAGTAAAATCCAGCTAGTGCAAGGAAAGCTTTCATTTATATTTCAGTGTATGATATAGGGCTGTTTTTATGGCTTCGTTTTTTTTTACAGTCTTGGTTTTCCCGCACCTCCTACTACTACTACTACAAGATATCTGAAATATCTGTCTTTCACTTTGTCCAACTCATTCATTTTAACTTTCACAATGTTATAGATTGTAGCCCAACTTGCACTTTTGGTAAAGGAGACTGCCAGTCTTCAAAATGGATGACAATCCCCCGGATTCAGCAATCCTCCGTGTAAGACGAAATAAGTCTTACACGGAAGCTGCAGTTGAATGGTATGACGTCAGCATGCCATGCATATTCATGAGGGCATGCTGACTCATACTCTAGTCTAACACGGTCTGTGTAGGAAAGTACTGGGCGTGTCCAATTGCCGAGTACTGCAAAGGGACATGCCCCCAGAAGAGTTAGAGTCCTGATAGTAAACACCCACGAGTGAGTCCGCCGAAATGTCAAGAAACACAACACAACACCACACATCCCCACAGACTAAACCCTAGTGAAAGTGTTTAAAAAGTAAAAATAACCGTTTCATTTTTTTTTTTTATAATTTCCAATATGTTTGCCCACATTTGCACTCGTTTGCGCGGGTATGCATTTCGCTCAACCACAGTAAGCAGATATGACATTGAAAAGCATATAAAATCTACATATGCAAATTAAGCAAAGTAGCAATAGCGTAGCAGTAGAGACGTCACCCAAAGAATAGGTAGTCATAGTTCGAGCCCCACAACATCCCCCTCCATTTTTCTTTAAATAAGTATGAAACAATTCCCCGATATATATAAATTTAATTTAAGTAAAATGTAATGAAATGGCCCATGTATTTGTGAACAAAACCTATATTATGTATATATAAAAAGGATCATAATTGCCCGTAGCTAAGCAGCGCTGTACCTAGCTTAATATGAGTACCCCTAGCCAAGCAGCACTTTACCCAGCTTAAAATGAGTGCCCATAGCCAAACAGTGCTGAACCCAGCTTAATATGACTGCAAATAATTAAATAACGCTTTACCCAGTGTAAGCCGTTTGTGCGGAGCTGCGCAGTGCGCCAACCAGCTTACCGTCGGGCAACGTTGAGCAACGTGTAGCAAAGTCGCCTTTACACAGACACATCTCCTAGCCTGTCTAGACAGTAGTAAAATAAAAAAGCAATGACAAGGGTCGAACCTGGGATACTATGCACCAAAGTCAAAGTACTGAACCACTAAGCCATGACACTTGCACCTAGAAATCCAGTATTACCATACATATAAGAATGAATCAAAATATAACCATGACAAAGCAGGTTTGCTCTTAGCTGAGAAATTTCCAAAACGGCCAATCACGAATAAGTGCGGGAAAACCGGCATATATAAGCTCCATAGGCGGGAATACACACCATAACTGATTGTGGTACCCATTTGCAGTCAGGATGGCAGGTGTCAGAGAGGGAAATCGCTTTAGAGCGCAAAGGTGGGGCATTGAGGAGATCAAATATATGGTTTGGCTCCTAGTCCATCATCATGAAGGCCGACTCATGCAGGGCCAGGTTCAATGGGGTGCATATAAGGCAGAGGCGTGGAACCAGTTGTCACATGATCTCACCAGTGCCACAGGCATTCTGAGGACTGGTGAACTGGTCCGTCACCACCATGCTGACCTGAAGCGAAAAAAGGAGGACCAACTGAACCGATGGATCCAGGAGGCCCGTCAAATGCCCAATGCCCCACTACTGAGTAAGTATACATGTAATTAAGTATGTAAGAAATGCTATCCTAGCCTATAGTATGGAAAGGTATGTTCCAATATCCCTTCATTTATATTACAGCTTCAGGTGTTCGTTTCGCGAATCAGCAAGCCTATGCTGATAGGCTGGAAGGCTGCGCCACCAGGCAGGTTAGTAATTATTCAGCTGGTATTATTATAGAATATACGTGAGACAGCCTGTAAAAGAGTTCAGTGCTATAACCCAGTAATAAAGGTCAAATAAGCCTAGAATAATTCTGCTAGTATTCTAAGATCAGATAAGTGATGCAGCCTGAAATGGAGTATTGTAATCCATTAATAAAGAGTAAACAAGTCTCAAATAGAGTTCCCACCTGTACTGTAATATCAGATAACTGATTCAGCCTGAAAATGAGTGTTCTAATCTATCAATAAAGGGCAGACATGTATTGAATATATTCTTGTATATAATGTCATATAAAATAAGTGAGTCAGCTGGAAAGGATGTTGTAACCCAGTAATAAATGTTAATAAAGCCTAGAATTAAGTACCATCCTGAAATGTAAATATAAAATAAGTGAGAGAGTGTGAGATAGACCTTGAAGTCTGTAATAAAGGTATACTGCATGCACGACATAATGAAATGAATGAGATAGCCACAACCAAAGAGTGAAATGTTTTAATAAAGTACAATACCTGGACTGTGTCCGTCCCACATTTTGGATATGTTGTTGTACCCTTGCATTATGGAGATAGTATGGTTGTATGAAATGATAAACATCCACAGTTGTCTAGGCCCATATAAACTGGCTGATGGGAATGCCAGTATGTCAGAAGAATATTTATAGTCCTCAACTGTGTCATGTATAGTATTTACCTGTTAATCCGATACATGAGCAGCTTGTGCTTATGATCCCACAAATGTCAGTGTGCTGCTAGAACTGTACGTAACTGTTCAAATGTAGCAGGATGAATACAAATGGAATGTATATTAATGTAGCAGTAACATTTCCATCATCAACATTTGTAAGGTTACATACA
This sequence comes from Protopterus annectens, assembly GCF_019279795.1. NCBI lineage: Eukaryota > Metazoa > Chordata > Ceratodontiformes > Protopteridae > Protopterus > Protopterus annectens. Next base: position 1,905,547,224 of record NC_056729.1, read on the forward strand.
GGAAACTGTACCAATACATGTAGGGGATATATGTCTGCATCTAGTAGGAATGTATAGTATACGTATAGGTATTTTAAGTTGTTAATGTAATATTTTATCACCCTACCTTATGTTCACAAATGATGCTATTCCACACAAAACCGGGTATGTGTATTCACAATTAATCCCTATGGACATTTGTCCTGTTGGTTTATACATATCTGCATGTACGTTGATGCATGTGCCCTGTAGAACTCCCAAACGCCAACAGCCAGCACAAACGAAAATCAATGTAGTGTATAGGAGCTAGCAAGTTAGGCTGGTGCACGGCAAGAGCACTTGTTAGACCCAAAATCAGAAAAAAAAGCCAGCACCAAAGAAGGTTCAGAAGTAGTTTAATAAAACTGAAACTAGACCGGTTTCAGCAGCAAGGCTTTCATCAGTAGTATAGTCAGCAAAAAGCACTTAGTCATCATCTTATATAATGTTCTTTAAGGCGTCTATATTACATCACTTCCTGATAAGTCAAAAATGCAAACAAGGCAAAAGTAATTGAAAAATACAATCAAGGCAAAAGTAATTGAAAATTACATAGTTCAGTAAACAAAAAAGTTTGCCTGAGTTGCATGCATATCTCCAGATTATAATGAAAAAATCCAAAGAGACACAGTATACTGGTATGTCAATGATAATAAACAAACTTAATAAGAAACATATAATAAAGGGTAAATGCCCAAAAATAAACCCGAAACAAAAGTCAGGTTATAAGAATTCTGGTGTTGAATATCAGCCACAGTATCCTAAAATGAGCTGAAATGCAAAAACCTAAGCAATGCAACCTGATAAGAAATAAGTACATATACGTAATGCAAGTGATGGTTAATTACATATTATAATTTATCATTTAATCATTTAATTTTTATCATTTAATCCAGGAGGGAAAAGCCCCCCAAGTTTAATGATCCACCTTTTTTCTTTGGTCTTCAGAGTCATCAAATTGATCTAACCAAGAGATTTTTGTCCAGAGGTTATTCCACTCGTACTATTGAGTCAGCAGTCCAATTTAGTAATGAATCAGATGTATGTAGATTTGTTACCACTTATGGCAGGAATAGTGCCAATTTAGTAAATATTATTAATACTCATTGGAATATATTGAATTCTCATCCATTGTTGGAAGATTATCTCGGAGAACGATGTTATTTTTCCTATAGGAAAGGCAAAACTTTAGGGAATTTATTTTCACACTATAAAAAAACCAGGGTCATGGATCACACTCCAACTCAAAGAACACTTACTGGAGATAAACTTTCAGGCATTTATCCATGTGGACATTGTAGTTTTTGTAACTATATTTTCAAAACTACTTCTTTCACTAGTAGGAACACTGGACAAATATATAACATACAATTTTTTGGTAACTGCAGTTCAGATTGGATTATTTATCTTGCCACATGTACATGTCATGCATTTTATATTGGCCAAACGTCTAGACAGTTTCGTGTCAGGATCTCTGAACACCTTGGTGACATTAGAAACAGAAGATTAACTAATGCACTATATAGACATGTTATCAAACATCCCACTGCCAAATTTACATTCACCATCATTGATCATATCATAGGGAATTGATGTTTTAAAACAGGTTGGCATGATATCCTAAATACCAAAGAAAAAAGGTGGATCATTAAACTTGGGGGGCTTTTCCCTCCTGGATTAAATGATAAATTATAATATGTAATTAACCATCACTTGCATTACGTATATGTACTTATTTCTTATCAGGTTGCATTGCTTAGGTTTTTGCATTTCAGCTCATTTTAGGATACTGTGGCTGGTATTCAACACCAGAATTCTTATAACCTGACTTTTGTTTCGGGTTTATTTTTGGGCATTTACCCTTTATTATATGTTTCTTATTAAGTTTGTTTATTATCATTGACATACCAGTATACTGTGTCTCTTTGGATTTTTTCATTATAATCTGGAGATATGCATGCAACTCAGGCAAACTTTTTTGTTTACTGAACTATGTATTTTTCAATTACTTTTGCCTTGATTGTATTTTTCAATTACTTTTGCCTTGTTTGCATTTTTGACTTATCAGGAAGTGATGTAATATAGATGCCTTAAAGAACATTATATAAGATGATGACTAAGTGCTTTTTGCTGACTATACTACTGATGAAAGCCTTGCTGCTGAAACCGGTCTAGTTTCAGTTTTATTAAACTACTTCTGAACCTTCCTTGGTGCTGGCTTTTTTTCTGATTTTGGGTCTAACAAGTGCTCTTGCCGTGCACCAGCCTAACTTGCTAGCTCCTATACACTACATTTCACACACATGTCTGCTGGACATATAAACTGATAATTACAATTGGCTCTACAACATACTTTGTTGTCCTCACTCCTCTCTCAGGGGTGGAAAGTTTCAAATCTCACTCTAAATTTCTAACATATGCACAGTTGTTGCTGGTAAAGAATTGAGCAGCTATGGGCCTTCCCTACATCCTTCCTGCACATCCCGAGCTTGTTTTCCTACTGTCCTACCCTCTTTGTGCCCCCTTTTTCACCACTTTCCTATTTCCCCATTTTCTTTTCTTTAAAAGAAAATAGTGCGGGTGTTAGCGAGAGTAAGCACTTTTAAGCAGTTGTAAGCATGTGTGCGCTCGTGTGCTGTTAGCTAAGTGTAGATAAGTGTAGCTAAGCGCCGCGGAAACTCATGCAAACCCACTTACAACTGCTTAAAAGTGCCTTAGTCACTCTGTATGACAAGGCCCTTGTACTGCTCAGCAGAAAAATAAAATATCCTTGTTAGTCTCAAACCCCACACCTTGGATTCACCAGTCTGCATGACATACCACTAAGCCACAACATATATACAATAACTTGGTGCTGCAAGAAATATAACATGCATTAAAAGGAGTGAATGTAAAGGGAAAATATGAAAGCCAGAGCAATACATTTCAAGACAGACAGAAATATAACATGCATTAAGAGGAGTGAATGTAAAGGGGACATACGAAAGCCAGAGCAATACATTTCAAGAAAGAAATGTAACATGCATTACAAGAAGTGAATGTAAAGGGAAACTACAAAAACCAGAGCAATACATTTCAAAACAGACAGAAATATAACATGCATTAAAAGGAGTGAATGTAAAGGGGAAATATGAAAGCCAGAGCAATACATTTCAAGACAGAAATATAACATGCATTAAAAGGAATGAATGTAAAGGGGAAATATGAAAGCCAGAGCATTACATTGCAAGAAAGAAATGTAACATGCATTACAAGGAGTGAATGTAAAGGGAAAATACGAAAGCCAGAGCAATACATTTCAAGACAGACAGAAATATAACATGCATTAAAAGGAGTGAATGCAAAGGGGAAATACGAAAGCCAGAGCAATACATTTCAAGACAGAAATATAACATGCATTAAAAGGAGTGAATGTAAAGGGGAAATACGAAAGCCAGGGCAATACATTTTAAGAAAGAAATGTAACATGCATTACAAGGAGTGAATGTAAAGGGAAACTACAAAAGCCAGAGCATTACATTTCAAGGCAGACAGAAATATAACATGCATTAAAAGGAGTGAATGTAAAGGGGAAATATGAAAGCCAGAGCATTACATTGCAAGAAAGAAATGTAACATGCATTACAAGGAGTGAATGTGAAGGGAATATAGGAAAGCCAGAGAAATACATTGGAATAACTACTGTTGTATACTAGTTAATTTACTAATTCCAAAACAAAGTACATACTCCCACGTATCCAGTGTTAGCATTAGGAGGTGTGAGTAAACTGACACACTGAGAAGAGTGTACTGGAAGAAGCAACAGTCAGGTTTCAGTACAACATGCATTTCACTGTCTACAACCCAGCTTCAGATATGAGACATATACCAACCTTCTGACTCACACAACAGTGTCCACAGCAAACCCACCTTGCAAAACTGAAAGGCCTATGCCTACCTAACCTATCATTTTATAGCAGTGTCCTGAAATCACAGTGAGAACTGCAATTAGCACACAGCAGGCTGCATGCAATTACTAAATAGTGGGCACCAATTGGTGCAGAGGCCATCACATGCACATGTGCAGATACCTACAAAAGCAGCCTGTACTTGCTGTCCACACATGCAATTATATCATTGCAGCATATGGAGAAAGAGATAGCAAGCAAGCAAGCGAGAGAGAGAGAGAGACAGACAAAAAAACAAACAAACAAACAAACAAACAGAGGCGTTTGTAGACACCAAAAAAAAATATTTAAAAAGAAAAATAAACGTCAACAGGTACAACAGACAAAGGTAAGAAATACAAAGGTAAGGTATGTAACAGATATGTATTTGGTGGGATGCGAATGATGTGTATGAAGGGTACTGTACATACTGTGAACTCTCCATA
>NC_056729.1:1905552113-1905624613 GCF_019279795.1 Protopterus annectens
AATACGTGCAAAAGCTGAAGGTTGTACCATACGGTGCAGCACTATAACACTGAGGAGTGGCTCAGAGGAGATGCATGACATCAGCAGGATGGTGTGCCACCGTAGCAGTAAGCACATTGGAGCAATGCAAATCTGGCCTGGCCGTTGCTAAGCAAAGCTGCAGGACAGGGGTTGGGAGGAAGGTATAGAATCGTCTAGCTGAGAGCACACATGGTGCCCGAAAGCGCATGTGTACGGGGATGAAAACATGCCTGAAACCCGGTAAGCAAATGCACGCACCGCGAACAATAGCACAAACAGGAAGGTCAGGGGAAGAAAAGAAGGAAATGCAGAAGTAGGGAAATTGGACTACTAATAAGCAATTAACACCAATCACCTCACGGCGGCCAATCGACGGCAGCTGACAAGTCTGCTCGCAGAAACCTGCAAAACAGGATAGGGGAGGCATTGAACTGCAAAGAAAGGAGGGGGGGCATTGGATTGCAAAGATAGGAGATCTGTCATAGCAGAGCAAAGCAAACCGACAGTAGACCGGCAATAGCACACATTACGCAAGATAAGCCAGGTCTAGGAAAGTACAAATGAAAGCAGGCTGCTGGATGCATGCCAGAAAATGGTAGGTGGAACGTGCAGAAATGAAAAGGGAAGGTCAAGAGGTAATCCACGGCAGCCAAATGTAATTCAACACCAAAGGCACCACAATAGTAGTTCCGGTGGTAAAACACATAAGATATCCTGTAGCTATGATCATACATACACACCCTATGACATCATCGGTGTTCACAGCACAATAGTATAAAGTGTGAAAGCACCCTACACACACCTGTGTATTCCTAAATACTGCACCATAGGTGTAAACACATGGGAAACTTTTAAAATGTATATGTTGGGAGCTGCCATAGCTGTGATTCATCAGCATGTGTTAGAGACTGACGGTGTTGTGGAGGATGATGCCGACAACCACCGCAGGCCCCAGAGGAGGAGAAGAGTGTTCAGACCAAGGGTAACCTACCAGGGGCTACATGATCTGGAGATAGTATAGTGTTACAGGGTGGACAGGGACATCTTACAGAAAATAGTGGAGCTGTGCCGGCCATGCCTGAGAACCAGAAACAACAGAGGGGAACCCATCCCAGTGGACATGAAGGTATGTGTAAGCTTGTGAATACTTGCCACAGGTACCTTTCAAAGGCCAACTGGAGATATAATGGGGATCTCACAGGCATCGGCATCCAGGGTACTACACCAGTTCCTGGATGCCATGTTACCACATGCCAATGAGCATATATACTTCCCCCGAACTCAGGGGGAGTTGGCCAGCAATATGCGTCACTTCCACCATGTGGCACACTACCCGGAGGTACTGGGTGCGATAGACTGCACGCACATACAGATCAAGTCACCACCCAGTGAGCATGGTAGGCACTACGTAAACCGCAAGGGATTCCACTCCATCAACTGCCAGGTCATGTGCAATGCCCAGGGCATTATCATTGATGTGTGTGCTGGCAGCCCTGGAAGCTACCCTGACTCCCATATCTGGCATGCCTCACAGCTGTATCAGGAATTTGTCAGGGGGAACATCCCACATGGCCACCTTGTGGGGGATGCTGGCTATGCACTGGAGCCGTGGATGATGTCTCCCATCAGAAATGCACACACACCCATGCAAGAATGCCATAATGAGGCACATGCACAAACCAGAATCATCATAGAGCGTGTGTTCGGGATGCTGAAATCATGGTTCCGGTGCTTGGGCACATCTGGTGGAGCCTTGCAGTACTCTCCAGGCACGTGTGCCCACATCATCATAGTATGTGCCATGCTACATAATATGATCCTGCGGAAACAGTTGCAGCAGGGACAAAATGGTGAAGGCCCTCATAGCCCACCGCAATTGCTAAGGCCATCACAGGTACAGAGGGATTCAGACCATGAACACACTGTGCCAGCCCCAGTAGGCAGACGGAGGCATGCCCAATATGCCTACGCCTTGACAAAGAGGGAACGTATAGCACATGCTCTGACAGCATAGGCCCCTACGGACTGACACACCTCTCCACCTGCACACACAGTAAAATGGATGGCACACAAACACGACCACCTGTAAATTGTAATGTATAGGTGGCCCACTGTGTGAATCCTACATAGGCAGCCCTCAAACATTGTACACACAACAGCTATTGGAACACGGAATGTCAACACCTGAACAGTACATGCGCCTATCAGCATATGGTGGTGCTGTGTGTATAGGTTCCCAGGTACATTGGTAGGTACATAGCTGATTGTCAGGGGCCATACACCAAATGGGGCAAACAGTGTCTACTATCGCCACAACATTGAGTAACCAACTGTCGCTTAGTGGAGCAGAGGCAATCGTGGGAGCACATGTGTGTAAGCACTGTTCTGCACACACTCAGCATGGAGTCCCTGCTGCGTTAATGAGGGGCTCCACATAATATAATCATGGATGTTGTGTCAAGGCATGGGTTGTACCCATGACAGGTATTCGTCACCCCAGCATGCCCCACCTACGGTCGTTTGAAGGTGTAGCACAGTATCGTGTGTGGCTCACTGTGATATACATAACCAATGCCGGAGCACATCCAGTAAACATCACATGGACATACCATTAACTGGACTCATCAATATGTAAACTAACTGAGTTACCCATGTGAGTGCAGTATGGGGTAACACCCGTAGTATACTCCACGTACAAAACGACATAACATGTGTGCAAATCCCAGATATCCATGTGTTAAATGCAGTGACCATCGTGCATGTTCCTAGTCCCACGTTCTGCAAGGGATGTAACATAATCCCGAAGGCACGAGTAATGCATGTCGGATGCAGGTCATCAGATCATGTTTAGCACACATTAGCAGGAATATGCGTTGCCCACTGCTGGTAAGCAATATTTAAATATGACTATACGGATATGTGCGAAACAGGGATAAGCTTCTCTGAATATCATGCAGCTCACGGTCAATGATGTCCAGAACAGGTGAAACCAACATTATTCACCCCTGTACTAATAGCGCCTGCTCTGAAGGGTAAAACGACCACTGCCAGGAGTAGAACACGTAATCATGTATAGAATCACCTAACACTATTGCTAGTCAAGATGTACCTATGGTAGGGTTGCCACCTCTTCAAATGACCAATGTGGGACATACGTCAGATGTCTGCAGGCCCACACATACACCCGGCCAGTACGAAAATCAGAACTTCACTGTTTTGCCTAGATAAAAGCTTATTCTTGTAATGTTTACTTACTTATTCTGTTTCTATAACATATAGGTGGTTCAGATGCAGAATAACTGTTTTATGCAACTATTACATAAACTATAGGAAATAAGTATGTCCTAAAATCTCAGGACATTTGCCATGTTTACAAATATTTTGCAGGACACAACTGCCCAAACAGGGACTGTCCCTCGCAAAGTGGGACAGCTGGTAACCCTAACCTACGGCAGGTGTGTAATGTGACAGGTACAGACACAAACATGCAGAGTTCAGGAAACAGTATACACCGACAAGTACACAATGAAAGGTGTAGCTTGCCTGTCACTTTCCCTGTCAGATATATATATATATATATATATACACATATATACATATATATAATACAGATAGAAAGGGCGATAGAGTGATATATGTTGATATATAGGGATTCAACGATATCTGCAAATATATACAGATAGGTCAACGACATTCATAACACCTTGGAGGTACAAATTAATAGGATACCGCCAACTATGGAATGTGTAACATACTGACACGCGTAACCACGAGGATGAAAGACCAAAAGAACACAGTACAACTGCGAGTAATAGTATGACGATATGAAGGGACATGTAGTTACCGCTGCCGGTGTTGCGGTCAACGTAAGTACTGTGTTCAACTATGTTTGTGAGTGCCATAGTCTGTGTATGTGTGTGTTGAGGGTGCCATGTGCGTCTCCGTGTGACTGTAATGTGTGTGTGTGTGTGTGTGTCCGCATCGTGTGTCTGTTAGTTAGTGCCAACTTGGAGGTAGATCATTACGTTAGGTGTGGGTATAGCTAGCCGTAGGCATACGGTTACCACCTGTCCCACATTAGGAGGGACAGCCCCTCCCTGGGCAGGTGTGTCCTGACATAAAACATTACAAAGGGCAAATGTCCGAGATTGTAGGACATTAATATGTCCCATATATTATGTAATAGTTATGCCTGTATGTATGAAACGTAAATGTTACATGCAATATGATAAGTAGCCAAAGTCCCACAACAATAGGTATGTATTGAGGATAAAAGTATGTGCTATCCTGTGTACTGACCATGGCTATGTGTTGGCCTGTAAACACCGCTGTGTGTCCCGCAAGTGTCCAACAATGGCCATATGAAAAGGTGGCAACCCATGGCAAAGAGGTTCTGTTACCAACACAACTGCTATGATTGCAAATATCTGGGACAGAAATACACGGGATAGCTGTCATTTAGACATATCCCTTTACATATCACTGCAATTCTGGAGGTATGGAAGTATCAACCTCACCTGCATACTATATAGAAACCAATTAACAATGGCCCAATGTAAAATCCCATAACATAAGTCTACTAACTGATAGCTCTTTAATTAGAGATGGAGCCCTCACACATATATATGGAATATGTAGAAATGCAATCCCCACAAACCTGTATATGCTACGTACACCCACCGACATCCCCACACTAGAAACTATAGCAATACAGACTGTAATAACAGCACAAACATCCAGTCAGTCAATTACAACCGCAGAACTGTCAACATACCTTGTGAGAGACACAATTAAAGGCACCATGCAAAATTGTAGCCATTGTATAATGGAACAAACGGCGATGTTACAGGTTTTGTTTGCAATAGTCCGTTATCAGATGGTTGGGATGACAGGTACACCCACGTGTTGAACCACATACTCTAGCTGTCACACGCAATCCACGGGGGACATGAATCCAAAGAATACTTGTCTCTACACATAGCAGTTGCAATTACACACAACAAAACACAATACAGGCCGTCTCCCCGAAGGTAGGGCAAATGGGCAACGCCCAAGTGGAGAATTCAATTATACCCCACTGTTGCCGCATAATTGGTGAATGGAGTAGCTGCACAGCTGATGTGCAAGTAATTAGTCACTCAGGAACACCAATTGGCAGCAGGAAACCACATGTTACAGGTATCGAATTATATAAGGATGACTTGCCAGACATTCAGACCGTATGCTCATACCATATGCCTGTTTAAGCAGTGTGAGAGAGATAAGCAGTGTGAGAGAGATAAAGACGAAAGTCCGGAATGATAACAAGGTATGTAGAACACTCGGTATGTAAGTTTATGTATAGCATGTTTTGTATTAATTAATTACTGTATGTATAGCCTGGTTTGCATTAATTAAAAGTGTCCGCAATGCATAAAGTAGGAAAAGGTATTTATGTAGTGATGTCTTGCTGAGCATACTAACGCTTGTAGAAACTGCGTCCAGCAGAGGGCCACTAGGTACACATCACAGACACCACAAGGGATGCTACATGAGTGCTTTAAACAGAACAATTCCATACAACCCGCCGTCAGTGGTAGGGTATGTCCAACAAGTACGTGCCATAGCAGGGGATAGTATATGTTGATATACTGTCACAGTAGGCATGTGTATGGGCATATGATGACAATGACATGTGTAAGGTGGTCCTGCTGTGCAAGTATGCTTTGCATTATGGGATACTATATAAAATATGTGTAATGTATAGTATTGTAGGTAGATATGTCAGATATTCTACACAGCATAACAGGCATATCATGCATACCAAAGGTATTGTCTATTTGCATGTACAATAACAGGATACATATGGCTTGTAGGCATGGGACATTGTAATAGCATGATAGCTAATCTAAATGGAAGGGCTACCAAGTAACCATGCACAAAGGACATGTAATAGCTTCACAGGATCATAGTGGGGTACTATGCAGTCTGGCAAGTGTATGTGTAAGCACAACTACAGTGTTCACACCAGTGGCACCTCTCTAGGGTAGTGTCCTGTGAACAGCAGAGCTATGTGTTACCTGCACCTCAGCACAGTACAGCCACTGCAGTGATCCCTGGCATACATGTGTCTCCCAACCACCAAGGGAGGTATCACATGAACAGTGCTACTGAGTGTCCCTGTGTGATGTACATAGGACTCAAGTTCCAAAGCATGGTGAGGGTCTGGTTTGGGAATGTAATCCTCAAGCACATCCCACTCATTGTTGCATGTGTGCACATATCCATGGGCATGTTGCTCACAGTGGCTTTTGCTTATGTCGTGTGTGTGGAGTATATCCATCAATATTGTTGTGGACTTGGGCCCTGTCTGTTCAGCAGAGGTCACCCCTGAGTATGTAGTATGCAAATGTGTACAGACATGGATGTTCATCGTGCATACAGCTGCAGTAATCACAGATGGGTTTTCAGCCGTCAGGCGGTCCCTCGGTCGGCCGAATTCCAAAGTCTTGGTCCGGCGTCGGTTGTCGTCGCTTACTCTTCTGATGTCAGAGAGACCAGAGTATATAAGACACAGCCGACGCCATGTTCTTCAGTCTTTTTTGCCGGTGATTGCCGAAGCAGAAGCAGTTCGCAAGTGCCGGTCGGCCAGCTCCTGAATTACGAAAAATTGGAAACCAAGTCTTCATTAAAGCTAAGTACCCGTTAGGAAACTTTTCTTGCCTCAGACCAATGTCAGAAAAAGTTAATAATTGTATTTCTTGTGGGAAGCAAATACCGCATAAGGATTTCCATTCCCTCTGCATACCTTGTTTGGGCCCAGACCACGCCGTCTCGGGCTGTCGCTGGCTACCTTCAATAAATGCACTATTAAGCGTCGGGCGGAGTTCGCCCAACACTACTTTGGTAAAGCCTTTGATTATAAAATGTCGTCGGACACTCCGACTACCGTTTTGTCCAAAAAACGCAAGGAAAAGGACCGACACGCGAGGCCCGCGGTCACCGCCGACACCACGCCAAAACAGGATACACGTGGTCCGGTTCTCAGCGAGACGCCTTTGCAGTCCCTGACTACCGACGACACTCCTTTGGCGGTGTCTTCTGTACCCGAGACCACTGGTTCCTCGGCCCTTTCCCAGACTACTACCGAAGCCCCTGCTAATGTAGAGCCTACTAATGTGGACAGGTCCACCTCCACCCATGGTGAATTTAGGCCCTCATCTTCTTTTTCTATTAAGGCCTTTACTAAATCCAAAGCAGCCAGGCATCCCACGAGGCCTGTTGCACAGGGCCCATCTTCAGGACCCATGCCTAAAAAACAGATGCTAAAAATGGCTGAGGATTTAATTACTCTTATCAGAGGTTCTCATCCCCCTCCTGACAAGAGGCCCAGAGTGGAGGAAGATTCTCCCTCTTCTGATCAGGGATCCATTTTATCAGAGCATTCTGATGCAGAGGAACACTCTTATTCTCCTTTTGAGGATTCAGATGCAGAACAGTCCATTCCTTCGGTATCCCCTCCTGAGGATTTTTCCTTTGGGGAAACCATGCACACCTTGAGGGAACACTTCCATTGGGAAGGCCAAGACTTTTCCGATTCAAAGAAAAGACTTAGGGAATTTCTTTGGTTACCTCAACACAGACCTCTGGCTATCCCCCCTGTTTTGGACATACTGGATGATGTCTACTCGTAGGCTTGTCTTAACCCTGATTCTCTGCCTCCTGCACCAGTCAAACCTGATAGGTATTACAGAGTACCCAGCTCTCACCAATTTCTCTTCAAAAGCCATAATGCTGACCCTGAAACCGTTTCACAAGGCCCCAAGGGATTGAAGGCCTCTACTGCCAAGAATCCACTTCCTGCAGAAAGGGAATCCAGATCTTTAGAAAGGTGGGGTAAAAAGGTATATACCTCGGCCACCCTAGCCATGAGGGCCTTAAACTGTCAGTTTCATATGATTAAATATCAACAGTACCTGTTATCACAATTAAGGAACAAAATGTCTCAACCTGAACAACCAGATTTGAAAGAGTTACAGGATATGATGCATAGTGCAGAGCAAGTGGGTAAGCACACCTTACAATGTGGTTATGATGCCCTAGAGGCCTCCAGTAGAGCGGCTGCTACAGGATCAGTCTTTCACAGACATGCCTGGCTTAGGGAACAAAATTTGCCTGATCATGTGAAAGCTAAACTTCTAGATGCTCCTTTACAAAAGGATGTACTATTTGGTACTAATGCTGAGGAGATACTACGGAAAATGGAAGAAAAAGCCAAATCTATGCAAACTGTCAAAGCTTTCTTACAGGTCCAACCACCACGTTTTAGCAGAAATTGGCCTTCAAAAAACTGGTCCTTTCCAGCCACTGACAAGCCCCAAAGAGGTAGATACAGACGCACAAGGGGCAGAGGGCAATCTCAAGGATCATATAGAGGCAGACAATGGCAAACTCTAGCACCAAGAGGTGGTGAAGACAGTGCACAACAATACAGGAAGCAAACCCAATGACTCCCTCATTTCCATGCCAAGCAGGTCTCAGCTGGCAGCACCTCTGGGAGGGAAACTAGCATTATTTGCAAGCAATTGGCATATTGTCACAACAGACAAATGGATACTGGACATTATAAACAGAGGCTACAAATTTCAATTTCACACTCTTCCAAAAATGAGAGGCATGCCAAACCTGCCACAAAATCAAAGGGCAGAGGCACAACTGCAAATTTCAAAGCTCATAAACATGAGAGCTATTCAAAAGGTACCTACGCACCAACAAGGTCAAGGTTTTTATTCAAGACTTTTTCTGGTACCAAGGAAAGGAACTGACTGGAGACCCATTTTGGACTTATCCATCCTAAACACATTTCTACTGCACCAAAATTCAAGATGCTCACATTACAGCAACTTCTTCCCATGCTGGGCAAGGAGTTTTGGCTGGTAACATTGGACCTCAAGGAGGCATACCTGCATGTCCCAATCAGACAAAGCTGCAGAAGATACCTCAGATTTCTTGCAGGTTCAATCCACTATCAATTCTCTGCATTGCCCTTTGGCTTATCTACTGCGCCAAGAGTATTCACAAAGTGCCTGGCATCAGTGATCGCCTACTGCAGACTTCAAGGGATACAAATTTATCCTTATCTGGATGACTGCCTGATCCAAGCGGACAGCAAACACATACTTCTGGAACATCTGGCATATGTGACACGGTTACTGCTTTCTCTGGGATATACAATCAACAAAGAGAAATCAAGGCTAACACCATCTCAGAAAATAACCTTCCTGGGTGCCAACTTGGACACAAACACCCAGATGGCATATCTTACGCCAGAAAAACAGGGGCAACTATCTCAGTACTTCAAAATACTAGAAAAAAAGTACCAGGCTTACTGCAAGGAAAATCCTGCAGGCTCTGGGATTCATGGCATCTTGCATTCTTCTAATCCCATGTGCAAAGCTGCATATGAGGAAACTTCAATGGTACCTAAAAAATCTATGGTCTCAACACAGTCACAGTTTGGAAACAATTATACCAATAATTCCATGTTTGCAAAAGGAATTTCTATGGTGGGCCCAAGCATGTCAAGTAAACACAGGCCTTCCTTTCTGCAAGCCTCAAGCAAAACAAGTCATAACCACAGACGCCTCAGATTACGCCTGGGGGGTGCACATGAAGGACAGGTGCATTCAGGGAGATGGTCCCAAAAAGAAAAGCACCTTCACATCAACCAAAAAGAGATGCTAGCAGTAATAAATGCAATTACAGCTTTCAAGGACTTCCTGCATCCAGGACAATTACTGATAAGAACAGACAACACCACAGTAATGTGGTACATAAACAAACAAGGAGGAACACATTCATACCCCTTGTGCAGACTAGCCATGACTCTTTGGAACTTGGCTCTGGAAAGACAAATCAAACTTCAAGCACAGTACTTGCCAGGATTGGAAAACACACTGGCAGACAATCTAAGCAGAAATATGACAGATCCACACGAATGGAAGTTACATCCTCAGGTGTTTACAGAAATAATCCAAGCATGGGGGAGGCCAGACATAGATCTTTTTGCCTCTCACAGGAATCATCAATTGGAAAAGTTTTGCTCAAGGATCTTTCATCCAAAGGCCTGGAGAGTGGACGCCCTTTCATTCAGTTGGACAGCATGGACAGTTTACGCTTTCCCACCTCTGCCTCTACTGCCCAAGGTGCTTTTGAAAGCAAGAACAGACAAACCGAGGATGATACTGATTGCTCCAGATTGGCCAAGGCAACACTGGTATCCACTCCTGAGGAGCCTAACACATACTCCTCCTTGGTCCCTTCCTCTAATGCCTCTTCTGCTGACTCAGCACAGCTACAAAACTCTTCACAGTCAGCTGAAAACACTCAATCTCGCTGCATGGAAAATTCCTTAACACCACAACAGACCCTACTCTCCAAGGAGGTGCAGGATGTTATTTTGGAGGCCAGAAGGCCATCTACTAGAAAAGCTTACTCCGCAAAATGGAAGCGGTTTTGCTCTTGGAATGAGAAAAGAGGCCAGGACCCTAGAAAACTGAACTTGCCTCAGGTATTACAGTATCTAGCTGAGCTGCTGAACAGTGGGCTTTCCTTCTCCTCCATAAAAATACATGCCACAGCCATTTCTGCAGAATTCAACACGGATCCCCCTTTATTTTCTCACCCACTCTTACGACAGTTCCTCAGAGGGGCTAAGAATATAAGACCTCCAAGAAAGCAGCCAATACCAGCCTGGGACCTTAATTACATACTGGAAAAATTAACATTGCCTCCTTTTGAACCAGCTGTCTCAACAGATTTACAATATTTGTCCTGGAAAACAGCCTTCTTTCTGGCCATCACTCCAGCTCATAGGGTTTCTGAACTACAGGCCCTCATGGCGATGCAGCCCTTCCTCATTTTCCATCAGGACAGGGTTTCCCTTCGTACCAACCCATCATTTATGCCAAAAGTGGTATCCAGGGTAGCTTTAAATCAAGCCATACACCTCCCTACCTTTTACCCCAATCCTCAAAACAAAGGGGAAAGGCTGCTACACTCTTTAGACATCCATAGGCAGCTACGTTATTATTTGGACAGAACAAAGTCCTTCAGGAAATCAGAACAACTTTTTGTCCTATGCTGTAGGGGCTCAAGGCAAACCAGTTACAAAACAGACTATTTCCAAGTGGATTGGCCACTGCATACGGTTTTGTTATTCCTATCATGGGAAATCTGTTCCTACAGGTATCAGATCACACTCCACCAGGGCCACAGCTACCTCTACAGCCTTCCTCAGAGGAGTTCCTACCAAAGATATTTTGGAGGCAGCCACTTGGAGTTCTGTAAATACCTTCACAAAACACTACCACCTGCCTCTATATTCCAGAACAAGAGCAGGCTTTGCCACTGCTGTTTTGCAGGGCATTCTGGCTCAACCCAGTTCCTCCTAGTACCTACCACCCTATGCATAGCTTTGGGACTCTACCCATCTGTGATTACTGCAGCTGTATGCACGATGAACATAGTACAGTTTTGTACCTACCATAAATGTAGATGTTCGAGTGCTAATACAGCTGCAGTACAGGTTTCCCTCCCTCCTTCCCCACTTGGTAAAGGCATGGGGCCTAACAACCTCTTCATACTACCTGACTGGGTTATCCTGCTATGTTTTATTTGCTTGCTTCCACTGATTTTACTTTATATTGCATTGCTTGTATATGTGGATAAGCATTATTTATGTATTGCCTTCCTTTTTGGGGGCACCTGACATCTGGGGCAAGAAATACTGAAGAACATGGCGTCGGCTGTGTCTTATATACTCTGGTCTCTCTGACATCAGAAGAGTAAGCGACGACAACCGACGCCGGACCAAGACTTTGGAATTCGGCTGACCGAGGGACCGCCTGACGGCTGAAAACCCATCTGTGATTACTGCAGCTGTATTAGCACTCGAACATCTACATTTATGGCAGGTACAAAACTGTACTTTTCCATAGTTCAGCCGCATACTGCAACTGTCGTAGCTCAATAAACATCATGGCGTGTTAATGTTGTGGTATGTAAAGCTGTAGCTGTTGTGTAAGGTACACCCTAAATGGGGTGGTGTACCCTTGAATGTGTGTAGAAGTCTTGAGTTCAGAGGTACAATGGATGCCTATGTACCAGCTACACACCCAGTACAGATAAGTGTGGCCACATAGAAGGATATCCATGCCACAGTGGCAATATGGTAACCACAGGAGTGGGTGCGACATACGTGTGTACTACGAACATGTACAATGTGACATGTATGTAGGGGACTACCACCTATGTGATAGTCAGTGGGTGAATGGTGTAATGCAAAGGTGATGTTCTTGCACCTTGTGTCATGCATCTTGAAGCCATGATATTCATATCAGGTATCTGTCACAGTGACACCCATATGGATGGAGTCAGTATCAGCTGGTGGATCAATCATGGCGCTTTGTATGTAGGGGTTTGTAAAGCTAGGCAGGGAAAGTCCCTCTGTGCTAGCCTGTACCTCAGGGAAGCATATGCTGAACATGAGGGGCCCTATGACTGAGGACTGTGGTATGCCAAGTGTAACTGAAATGCAGTAGGTACTATGGCATGCTACCCTCATTGTGTGTGTCCTGTCCAAGATCCACGTTGCCTAACATCCTGAGACATAGGGTACGATGTGCAGGTGGATGTGTATGTTGTCAATACCAGAATGGAGAACGGTGCTGTAAGACAATGAGAGGACAATGTAAGATGTGTGGACCCCCGTACTGTCATCAACTACCCTGGTAACTGTATGAAAGGAGTCCACCAGGTGTTGGGGCCATGCTCTGGCCCTAACAAGTCCAACCCGGGAGGCATCAAAGGACCGGAGCCCAACAATGTCTCTGTGAATGACTTCCATGATGATGTGCCCCATAGCCGTGCAGAACAGTCCAGTCAGGTGTGTAGGACTATAGTCCCACTCGTGCATTGTGGCGCCACCTGTGTGGAGTGTAATAACTGTTGCTGTGTGCCATTCAGGGGCCACAATGTCTGATACAAGGCTATTACTGAATATGGTGGCCTAGTGGGGAGACATGTCGTTCAGAGGTTTGTGGACATCACAGCCTGGGACCTTGGAAGGTGACATGGGGCCAGTGTCCCAGGACATATAGAGTGCAGGATAGTACTGTCTAGGTGTGACCGCAGGGACACCACAATGTTCCTGCATGGATTGTGGCCCTGTAGTGAGTGGGAGGGTGTAATGTTAGCATTGAAACCATATGCCAGCATGTTGCCAACATCACCTGGGTCTGTAATGTTCCTGAGTGACTGTTGTATGTGAGAGCAGATGTGGGTATTGCCATTGACTACTGACATACCACCATAATGCCTTGTGGTACATCCTGGAATGTGTTGCAGTAATGTTTACATAGCTAGTCTTGGAGTATGTGATGAGGGATCCCGTGGCCCTACCGTGGCTGACCAGTGAGCTACTCCACCCATGGGATTGTACACCACTGTGCAACAGCCTCCACCTGTTGTTGTACATTATGTCCATGGAACTTGACCACCAGAGTGGCGTCTGTTATCTGGTGTGTACCATCATGGCTCTGTGTGGAATAGCATGATCCATGCAGTCATGTACGTGCTAATGAAGTGCACTGGGGTATGTTTCAGCATTTGTATGTGCATTGTCCATCTGCACGGGTGTCATGACGTCAACAACCATTGTCATAAGATGTCTGTAGTAGGTGTTGTAGTACTCATGTACTGTATATGCCATGAAGGGTGTGGTTCCGGGATGTGGCTAACAAGGGTGAATAGCATATGCTCGGAATCCACCAATGAGGGGATAACTCCAGGTGTGGAACACTAGTCACATGTTGGTAGTGTTCATGTCAAGGATAATGTTGGTCTTGGAGATGGTGTGTATGAGTTGATCCAGCCAAGTGGAGGTTATGAGTCACGGATGTGTCGGTACTTGAGTGGCTATCCCAGTTAAGTGTGGGGTAGTGTCAATCACACATCAGTAGTAGCTGTCTGAGCCCTACTGTGCAGTACACCAACAAATGAGGTCTGGTAACCGTGGGGTATGTTGTTGAATCTGTAGCTTGTTACAATGTGTATAGCAGTTCTGGATACAGTTAGTTGCACATGGAGCACCTCTGATGCATTGTGCTAAGTAACTAGCCAGGATGTGTGTACAACATAGTGGGATATGGGAACACCTCAGCTGTGGGTGTGCCGGTCCAGGTATGTGCCTGAAAGGTATGGTCTGTCTATAACCTGTCATTGCAGGTGTGCTCTGCAGAGCCTAGAGGCAGGTCCCAGTCACTGCAGAGATATTGGAGTGGTGCATTATAAGGTGTGCTTTGCCTGCGTGCATCACAGAGGAAGATGCAAGCATTGTGTCACATGACCCCATGTCTTGCTTGCCAGTTCCCATTCTGCCAGTGACTGTTATTGGAAACTGTGCACGACAGGCAGTATAGAAGCAGCAAGAGCCTTACATGTGATCTGTACTCCCAGGGCTGACAGGTGCAGGTCATCTGTGCCAAAGCATTGTGTTTGACCAGGTCAGTCAAAGCGGACAAATACCAGATGCCTGTGGAATGACAGCAGAAGCATACGCAACTGTTGAAGTGACACAGTCAGTCATTCTACAGTGGTATTGGGTCCGGAGGAATGTATAATGCTCCCCAGGGCTTGGCCCACACCTTCAGGGCTGCAAGACTAGTGAGCTATTGCATGTCCCTGCACACGTAGTCTGTGAAGTGGCATCTCAGGGCAGTCACACTAACATGGAGAATGCCAGTCACATTGTACCTGGTGAGGTCTGGCATGGGTGCATAGGTTATGTTGCAGAACCAGTTACCCAACAGCAAGATGTAAGTGACTATCGCCTTTTGTAGCCTGCTGTGTGGAACTGCAGTGTGACTGCCTACAGAATCACCTAAGACTGGTGTGTTGTAAATGTTATAACACCCTATTGGCTGTATGTGATGGGCACACATGAGTCTGTGGGCTATACGTTGGTGATGTTGTGTTCCGTGATGGGGGCTGCCTCTGGTGCCTACACAGAGTATGGAGAGGTACTGCACAAGTTGTCCTCGTATGTGTGGCCTGTGGTGGAGATCATGTGAGATTATGTGATGTGTGGGGTGTGTTGCGAATGTTACACATCCCAACATGACTGTCAGGTGCAGTCAGGGTTGGAGACAGCATTACCCCCAGCAGGGCTGCATAAGTGCATCCCCCACAGGCTGTAATGTCGTATGTTGGGAGGCGAGCATTGAATGTGTACATGAGACAATTGCTCTATTGCCACATGAACGACATATCCATCATATAGACAGGCAATAGCACTGGTACGTGACAGTTGGGCATGCCTGTATTTACAACCATGTCTCACAGGATATGTGAGTTACATGTGTACAACAGCTGTTGTACCGTAAGCAAGCTGGAAGTTTTAGGACAGCCAGTGTACCTGTGGGAAATGGTGTGGAATGGGTGCTATAGAAATCAGTAGCTCATGACATGCTCACAAGTTCTGAACAAGTGCTTAGCATAAACATACAATACAGATAGGGTGTTGGATAATATCAACCCACAAGTGGTGACGACAGTCATAATGGGTGGCACCGCACTATAACCCTGCTCAGTATGGTCTGCATGTCCATGAACCATTATCACTGTAGATGTTAGCAGTACAGATGTACAAGACAGTATGGATGTTTGATTACAAATACCTTTGCATGTCACAGGAGTGTTCTACCAGTGGCCTGTTGACAGACTCACAACTACAAAAGGTGCCAGAGTGACATGTGCATATCACACCAGTGCCAGCTACAGTAGAACAGGGTTAATGTGTTGTTCTCCACCCTCATTGTAGCTCATACCACACAGACAAATGTTAGGCGTCTGTGTATGCAAGGATGTAAATGGCCATGGCCTATGAGCAATAGCTGTGTCAGTGTTGTGAACAACATACAGAATGGGCTGTGTTGGTGAGGTGTGTGACATATGTGCACAGTCTGATGGATGATATTAGCATTGTCACCGCTAGGTGAATATCCCTGTGCCCATTAACTACCACCTAGGCTGTGGCCAACATTATGAACACTGTGTAAGGGATGGTGCTGTGCAGTACACCTCCCTGACTTGGTGACATCTCCAGGCCCCATAGGTAGTCATACGAGGTACCCATATCATGACAGGGTGCCATCCATGAGCACGGAGATCAGTGGACAGGCATATACAGCACTGGGTGACCAATATTGGATCACATATCACATTTAAGGGGTAATGGCCATGTGTGGATGGGCGATACCAGCCTTCACAATCTTCACCTCCACTATGCAGCATGCTGTCTACCTTGCATAAAGACATTTGCTGCACCATGATGATGGACATGCTACATGTCCATATCCTGATCTGAAAGACAAACGTCATGGACAGCCACCGTCCTAATACTAGGATCGCCACATGCTGGACAGATCCCTGTGCCATACATGTGACATACCCCCACTATACCATGCAACCCTGTCCATCAAAGCTGCACATGTCATCCCAGTCATACATGGTGTGATGGCCGCATGGTAGATGTAGTATCAACTGTCTGGATCAGTAATGTGGCACTGATGCACCTCGCGGTGGCATAATGGCTGTCGGTTAGAGCTAGAAAACCTTGCCCGTACATGCTATGGCTGATAACCATCCCTGCAAATGATGTCCGACTAGCCATTGTCCCATGTCTATCACATGTGCAACACAGGCGATCCGTGGCAGGATGTTGAACAGCTGTACAGTGCTGTGTAGATGTATATGGCAAAACACATGCATGTACAGGTTTCCATGCGTATGTGTGCATTGTCACTGCTGAAGTCCATTAAGGCTGTGTCTGTGTTGATATGTGACATATACACAGCATCAAGGTCAACAGCATTACCGTGGACACATCCAGGCATGTGCAGATAGGTAAGAACACCAGTGCAGGCAAACAGACATGCCCACATCAAGACAGCATTCACATGGAGTATGAACACTGTAATGAGGTAACACACATATATGGTGATGATATCCAATGCATAACGTGTGT
This sequence comes from Protopterus annectens, assembly GCF_019279795.1. NCBI lineage: Eukaryota > Metazoa > Chordata > Ceratodontiformes > Protopteridae > Protopterus > Protopterus annectens. The sequence goes on from NC_056729.1 coordinate 1,905,569,200, forward strand.
TAAATGTGTGTGACACAAACACGTCAGTCGTGTCAGTGTCATGATGATTTGCAAAGATAACTGTGCAGATGTACTAGATGTCATAGAAATGTATGTGCAGCAGTATCTCTGTACATCTCTGAAACTGTGACCTGTCACCATCATTATGTCTTACAGATAATGCCTCGTACACACCTTCCAGCGTACAGCCGCCAGGATGATGATGTCCTCATCCCGTACCTCCATGAGAACTATGAGGTGTTGTTCAGCCATGTGTCACAGCATGCCCAGCAGTGGGACGACCTGTGGCAGGATCTTCGCAGGAGGGTGAACAATGTGGGTGGCCATAACCGCACCTACCAGCAGGTGCGCAGACACTGCACGGACCTGATACGACATGCAAAACAGCATGCCACTGCAATCGCCAGGGAACAAGGTGGAACAGGTGTTGGGCCACCAAACAAGCCCCCACTCACACACACTGAGGAGTTACTGGCCAGTCTGGGGACACCCTCAGATCAGCATCCACAAACACTACCATTGTGGAGGTGGGTGTCTCCCAACCAATGAGCCTGGAGTTTCCTGGTAAGTCAGTACTGCACATATGGCTACTATATCGCGTTTATGTGCATGTGTCACTGTATATTATGTAATGTAACAACATATGCATGGTATGTGGACACACATGCTGCATACTACAGTATGCTATGCTGTGTATTCACACATGTGCATACTATATGATATTGTACAGGCGAATGTATTAACATGCACAGTGCACCCTGTGGCTGTCATACAGTCATGGATAATGTTCATACTGCTGTCACCCCTATACAGGTACCTCTGGCATGCCGCACAGACATGAGTCCATTGCAGGTGAGACTGTCATCAGTATCAGGCATGTAAAAGCATAGATCTATTCTCCATGTGGCCAGTTAACACTTGTACACTTGATGTTCGTTCCGTTCACGATATACAGGTCACGTCACCCATCATTCACACAGGCCGCCCATGTGCAATATATACAAACGAAATGATACACGGACATGAAACCAGAGTATTTGTCATCGCTACATGTGTGGTCAGCTGTGCATACAACAGTGGATGTGTTCTACAATGGAGGCATATGTACTATACATTGGAACAACACGTGTGGTACGCAAGCAGTACCACATAGTGAGCTGTGATATGGGCAGCCCACAGGAGTCACCATTGTGTTATATGCCCCTGCAAAGGGTGCACACATTGTGTTGTGCCATCTGACATGTCCCAGACATGTAGTGTATTGCCTGCAATAATGTCATACTATCCCATAACCCATACCCCACATACAACCTGTTGTCTGCATAGTCCTGTGGATGGTGACATATCTGACATCTATGGGTGTATGTCATATGGGACAACACAGACATGTGTGATAGACGGCCATCACACACATTTGTCCAACACATGCACACATGGCCATGGGGGATGGCCAGAGATACATAGCCACACAATAGATGCGATGTGTATACACCCTGTTTCACATTGTCCACACATGGTCCAATCACAGCCTTAGTTGACTGATTATACAGTTGGTGTGGTCCACTGGACATCCTAACAGCCTGTGCACAGCCAGTGGAGGTGTCACTGATGTCTGCCATATAAGATGTGTTGAACATCATGCCTGTGTCATAGCATGACAGTAGTCACCTCTACAGCTTCCACAGACATTGACACCACATCAGGCCACAGATACTGTACATTTCCCTTGCTGCTGTAGGACATCCCTGTTAGCTGTGCACCTCGTGTATTTGGTACAGCAATGTCATGTTGGACATGGTGAATTGACAAGTCCACTATGTGTGGACATGGTTGCCAGGCAGCTAAGACTCTGTAGTTGTTGTGCAGGGGTGTCATCTGTAGGTCCTCCAGTGACCTGTCACATGACACAGCATGATTTGGTGTGTACACACCTCAGCATCATGGGTCACAATCTACAGTATTGTCATGGGTATGCATGCAGTTATGGCTATGCAATGTGTACATATTATGCATTGTATAGCAATATAGACGCCTCATGATGCCATGCAATGGCACAGTGTCTGTACTTCACATTGTAGAGCAATGTAGACGGCTCTCACTACCCTTCCATGCACATGCACATTTTCTGACCATGCATTCTATCTGTAAGGCATACAGACAACATGGCAATGTGATGACTATTACGATGCTGTACATGTCAGGACACCATTGTGTCAGACATGTATGCATGTTAATGCACACATCAGCAGATTACATGTCAAGGTCACATCAGCCATGTGTACTGTTATCCTGTTCTGGTCCACATAGTGTATCACGGGGATGCATGCATACTACCATGATTGTGTGAACTGCATGGCTACTGATATGACACCTGCTTGCTTTTGTGCACCCCAGGGGGTATGCTTACTAACACTATTAATGTCTGAGCTGCATGCCGTCTGCTGTATCACAGGCATGCTGCATGCCATCTGTCAAATCACATGCATGGTGTGTGTCTGTGTGTGTGTGTGTGTGTGTGTGTGTGTGTGTGTGTGTGTGTGTGTGTGTGTGTATGTGTGTGTGTGTCTGTTTGTGTGTGTCTATGTGTGTGTGTGCCTGTGTGTGTGTGTCTATTGTAATTTAGAGTCTTTCTTTGCATTCACAGGTGATGTAGGTGCATTACCCTCCTGCAGTCCATCTGATGTTAGTGTCCCCACAGATACTAGCAGTGATGAACATATTCATGAGGTACAGGCAGGGTTGTCAGGGGCTGAATCTGTGCCAATGGTTGCCATCCCAGCTATGTCCCCCTCTTCCCCGCACACAGTTCTGCTGCCAACATATACTGCATCACCAGTGGCCATAGAGGAAGGACAGTCAGCATCTGTTAGCGTGGAACAGGAACATGTGGTGGCTACAGAAGGTGTGTCTCCACACCATGGTGTCAGTGTAATGTCTGCAGATGTGCCACACAGGCATGTGGCCGGTGCTGCTTGTAGGAGGACCTCTGGCAGACATGCACCTGCAGGACAGAGCGCAGCAGCTGGCATCACCAGACACATGTTCCAGACTGTAATAGCGGCACAGGCACATACTGAATGGCAGAACAGAGAAGGGCAGAGGCTGCGGAGGGCTGCTATAAGTACCCTAAATGCAACATCCAGGCATTGGCAAATGCTCAACAGCAGATTGCTGATGTTCTGGACAGGCAATTGGGTGACATGGTCAGAATCCTTGACTGTGGCATGGCAATCCACAAGCGTGAGCTGTCTGTGCTGAAACATCTAGTAGGAGTGAGGCATAGGCCACGTAGATGTAAGCCAGCTACACCACCTAGTGCAGTTCGACGTGAGCGTGCCACCTCACATGCCCACTCCCATAATGCCGGTAGAAGTAGCAGTGCAGCTGGTGCTGCACTGTCCACACCAGGACACAGCAGGCCATGTGGACATGGCCCTGGATGTTCCTAGCGGGGACACAGTTCCAGTGGACATGTGTCGTTGGACAATAGCCATTCTGTACCTCCGCCTGGTAGTGCCCGTGCAACTACTGGCAGGCACAGGTCACGTGGCCGTGGCCAGACACAGTGAGCTGTACAACCTGGTCTGTACAATCTGGAGCTGTCAATAATACCCCTGTGTAGGCCTCACAAAAGGCAGAACTGTGTGCACACATACATGCACACAGCAAACACATCTGTAGGGCACCATACTGAACAGACATGTCCAATCATATCACCGGCCCTTACCCACACACATGATGTCACCCATTGGTGCAGCCTATGCCCCTGGCACACATTCTCACCCTGTGCATATGATGAAGCCTGTGCCACATCCCTGTCATCCACACCATTGGTGCAGGGACATGCTCAAATAGTCTGATACACAGGGTAAACAGAATAGTGAGATGTGTATATTACATTAGTTGTGTACGACTAGTGAGGGAAGTGTATATTACGTTAGTTGTGCAAGAATGGTGAGAGATGTGTATATTACATTGGTTGTGTACTGTTGACATGCACCAGACATACCATGTAGTACAGGTGTAGCATGCATTGTTATATGTGCACAACCATGTAGTACAGGTGTAGCATGCATTGCTATATGTTCACAGTATGTGTCTCAGTAACAACACTAACAGCATGCTGATGCCCAGGTTTCCTCCTTACTTGCATGTGTCTACAGGTAGCAGTGTTTGCAGTCTCTCATGTGTAACTGTGGAGTACTCACAGGCACATGTGGTAATCTCAGCATGCTATACATAGCCTCAACCGGACAGATGGAAAGTCTAACATATCACAGTAGTCCACACATATACTGATCCAGCAGCCTGTGTGCAGTTAAATAGGCTACAGTGGCTAGAGAGGTGACATCCATACCAGGTCACATCACAGGTATGTTGACATGGTGCAGGAGTTGTACACAGCGGTCTGGACAATGATAACGTTAGAGGCCACTTGATAGCATGAGGCCTCACTGTGTAGCAGTAATACCCTGTCAGAGTACAGGAACATGCCCACACTCACAGGGTCAACAACACTATAATGCACACCCCATAGTGTTGAGGTGAGGACACTTGCCTGTGGTGGTCATCACCCTCACAGTACTGTGCACCCACACAACGCGACACAGAGAAGGGACATGTACAGGTAGCCAGTACGGCTGAGACCGATGGCATCAACAGGGTAGTTGACTGCACCACCATGAGGGGTTGGGATCCTGTGTGTTCTGTATGGTAGCATACACCCACACTCCATGCACCAGACAGCCATACATACATACATACACACACACACACACACACACACACACACACACACACACACACACACACACACACACACACACACACACACACACAAACACTGTGGAGACCACAACTGTCATACACATACGGATAGCTGTTGTGTGTGATACACACACCACACCTGCCTACATCATGCTTTCCACACTGCAGTATGTACAGATGTCTACAACAGTGTACAGGGGTGTGTCACAATAGGGATGTATTCCCCACCACATGTGGCATATATGGTCACACATGCAAACACACATGGCAGTACTGTGAATAATACACATGCTATATGATGATACGTCTGACAGACATGCAGCAGTATTGGCCGCATTATGTATACTAACGCTATGTCCGGAAATTGTGCTGCTATATGCACATGGGAGGATGTAAGTGTTACAGGTGTCGAGTGACATACAGTTGGTAACACCTGACCGCTGTGTAGGTTTTATGTCTTCACCATCAGGTAACAGTAACATAGCGTACTGTTTGCACATGTAATGGTATGATGGAGTGTGACACACCTGTGAGCCGTACTCGGCGAACATCCATCTACACAGGTGGATCACCACTTTACGTACACACATCCATCCATACCTGATGTACATCCTACCATACTGTCAGTATGTCACCATATACAGGTGTCAATGATGGGGCTGCATTGCAACTGCATGTTGTAGTTTGCCACAAATGAGTTACTTACATCAGCTACTGCACATGCTAGGCAGCTGCCTGCACACTGCAGTTTGTACATGTGTGTTGGTCCTACATGCCTGTCATGAAGCCATGTTTGTATGCATTGCAATCGGTGGACATGTGTGTTGACATACATAGCACATGGACTGTTGTATGATATGATGGGTGTCATGGGTAACTAGTACAGAGGGAATGTGTCCTCGGTCAACATTGCTACCTCATGTACTGTTGGCATTCAACAGCCATGGACCCACCTCCCATTTGTGTGCATATGATTGCTGTAGCCACTTGTCTGCATGAAGGACAGCAAAAGCTATGCTATGTACATATGTGTTGTGTGTGTGGTCCATGCACATATCCACTGCAATTACATGTATGACATATCCGAACATGTGTGTTCATTGGTATACAGTGACAGTCATCTGTCACAGCTGTGTAAGACCCAGGGTCCCTGTTATGTGTAGAGCTGACCTGGTTATGTACAGTGGTATCATTGCAATGCATAACACATGATGGAACCCTGACGGTACATGTGTAGTCTGCACAGTTGCTGTACACCTATGTACAGTCCACTGGTCATGTGTCACACTGTGTTGTGTTGATGTATTGCTGGTCCAATGACATGGTGGTGTCTGAGGGCTACATTGTAGACTGCGGTGTGTACCTCTGTGATCTGCACCTGAGACATCTGTGATGGCTCCTGAGTGTGTACTGGTCAATACATGTGAGTAGCCGTCATGTATGTGGGGACAGTAATACCATACTGTGCCCTTCCATGTTTAGTATCCGTGTGCATGCAAGACGGCCCTTTGCAATTGCTAAGTGTGTGAGCATGCCCAGTACGCCGTTGTGTAGTTGGACACACAGTACATTCCAAACTGTACCCTTACGTGTTTAGAATCTGTGTGCATGCAAGACGGCCCTTTGCAACTGCTAAGTGTGTGAGCATTCCCAGTACGCCATTGTGTAGATGGATACGCAATACATTCCAAATGGATGCGAGATACTAAGCGTGTGGGCATGGCCAGTGACACCTTGTGTCGGTGATGTGCCTCTGTATCGGCATGGCCATTGACATCCTGTTTAGCGATGGTGGACATCCAGGCAACAGATGTCCATTTTCAATGTCATGATGGATGCTTACATTGAGCACACTGGCTGACTGTCTTGCATCCCGTATCTATGTAGTGTTGTTGTAGTGCTCCGTAGATATTTAGTTGCCCCAATCACACCACTGCCATGTGTTTGTCTACGTCTACCTTGGGACAGTAATATGCTTTCAGACTGCTCACTCTCTATACATTCCTTATCGGCGTTCTTGCCTTTGCGGAAGATGTTACCCACCTAGAAGTATGCCTAGGGGAGTGCTGTGTTCAGTAATCTCGGTAGCGTGTTCTGTAAATGCGTAATGCTGTACTGTGATAAGGTAGTTAGGTGTATGTTCGATTCTCAGCCCTGCCAAGTGTGTGTGTGTTTCAAGCTGCCTGGGGACACAGTAATGCTTTTAGATGCCTCACACCACATACATTCCCTATCGGCGTCTTTGCCTTTGTGGATGATGTCACCGACCTAGAAATATGCCTCTGGGAGTGCTGTGTTCAGTAATCTCAGTGGCGCGTTTTGTAAATGCGTAATGCTGTAGTGTGATAAGGTAGTTAGGTGTATGTTCAACTCCCAGCCCTGCCAAGTGTGAGTGTGAGTGTGTGTGTGTGTGTGTGTGTGTGTGTGTGTGTGTGTGTGTGTGTGTTTCCAGCTGCCTGGGGACACAGCAATGCTTCTAGACGCCTCACACCATGTACATTCACTATCGGCATCTTTGCCTTTGCGGATGATGTCACCCACCTAGAAGTATGCCTCTGGGAGTGCTGTGTTCAGTAATCTTGGTAGCGCATTCTGTAAATGCGTAATGCTGCAGTGTGATAAGGTAGTTAGGTGTATGTTCGACTCCCAGCCCTACCAAGTGTGTGTGTGTGTGTGTGTGTGTGTGTGTGTGTGTGTGTATGTGTGTTTCCAGCTGCCTGGGGACACAGTAATGCTTTTAGATGCCTCACACCATGTACATTCCCTATCGGCATCTTTGCCTTTGCGGATGATGTCACCCACCTAGAAGTATGCCTCTGGGAGTGCTGTGTTTAGTAATCTCGGTAGCACGTTCTGTAAATGTGTAATGCTGTAGTGTGATAAGGTAGTTAGGTGTATGTTCGACTCCCAGCTCTGCCAAGTGTGTGTGTGTTTCCAGCTGCCTGGGGACATGGTAATGCTTTTAGACGCCTCACACCACATACATTCCCTATCAGCATCTTTGCCTTTGCGGATGATGTCACCCACCTAGAAGTATGCCTCTGGGAGTGCTGTGCTCAGTAAACTGGGTAGCGTGTTCTGCAAATGCGTATTGCTGTAGTGTGATAAGGTAGTTAGGTGTATGTTCAACTCCCAGCTCTGCCAAGTGTGTGTGTTTCCAGCTGCCTGGGGACACGGTAATGCTTTTAGACGTCTCACACCACATACATTCCCTATTGGAGTCTTTGCCTTTGCGGATGATGTCACCCACCTAGAAGTATGCCTCTGGGAGTGCTGTGTTCAGTAATCTCGGTAGCGCATTCTGTAAATGCATATTGCTGCAGTGTGATAAGTTAGTTAGGTCTGTGTTCTAATTCCAATCCTGCCAAGTATGTGTGTGTGAGAGTTTCCCGCTGCATGACAACAATGCATTGCTTTTACACTATTCACTCTCCGTAGAATCCATACGGCGTCTTTGCTTTTGATGCTGATGCCAGCAAGCTAGACGTATGCCTGTGTGAATGCTGTGATCTAGTAATCATGGTAGCGTGTTCTGTACATGCGTAATGATGTAGTGTGATAAGGTAGTTAGGTCTGTGTTCTGATTCCAACCCTGCCAAGTGTGTGTGTGTGTATATCTATTCATATATATGTAATGTAGATAGATATTGATATGTATGTGGATATTAGCACTATTGAATTTGCTGCATTATCTGTACGTGAACGCCTTTGATGTATGTAAATCTGCTATGGCTCTGTGATAGTGCACATACTGTGTGCTGTAGTGATCCTGGGTTATAGTTGGGTAGTGACCAGTTATTCTATTGCTGGGTATTACAAGGGACATTGACAACAATGATAGTACAGCACCTTTAAACGGTCATGTGCACATCTCAGCAACAGTCAGCAGTGGTTATTACTTTGGAGGATGAGTATGGCTCATATAATTATGTATTACCTGACACAACTATGCAAATCAGGTTAACATTACTGACTCCCGTTTATCCACAGGTTGTGATACAGATTCCAAGAATGTATCTGTATACATTGACAGGTGCAGGACTGGAATATTGTTGAATGCATGCAGGGGTGTCCATGGCCAGTAATGGCGATCTGTACAGCCTGGCAGGTACGGTCTATGACTGTCCCACAACCTCCTGTATATGCATGACACATGCTGAAACTGTGTACATGCAGACACGCACACATGAAACAAACAGCTAGGGCTAACACATACACACACATTGCATCAACATTGGGCCATGCAAACACTGTTGTCCCTCACACACACACATACTTACATGTTGATTGGATGGCTAAATGACAGGCTCTGGAAAAGAAACACCATACCCTGTGCATATGATGACACCTGTGCCACCACCTGTAATGTGTAACATAGATGCAGGAACAGACTAACATGGTGCTGATGCTCAGGGTGGCTTTATAACACTGTATTAATGTTAAAATGTTGTTAACACAAAGTGTGATATCCTTATAGGTGTATGTAAGCAGGCATGATGCATTGCAGCTATGACCATCACTGTAGTATAGTTTACAGCACTTTTGATTCTGAAGATTTATTATCCATCCATGTGCCATTTGACTGACGTGTGTAGTATTGGCAGCATGTGTTTCAGAGTGTGCAGTACATGTGTTATGTGTGTAGTACAGATTTCTACATGCTTACAAATGCGTACACTGGCTTACATGACATTACATGGGCTTCAACATGCTTACACTAGCTTACTCCTTCAACACGCGCACACAGGCTGACATGCGCGCACACATGCTTACTCAGGCTTACAGGCGTGCACAGGCTCGTACACACTGTCAGCAGGTTTGCAAGAAACTTCAGTGATATCCATGGCGTACACCACCAGTTTCCTGACTGTACTTAGGATAAATCATAACACGCCTCTTCCACTGATGAGTAACTGACAGTAAACATGTGGCACATTGCTCCAATAGGATTACAGTGTTTTATACATACACAGTCATGATGTCACCTATCTTCTACTCTGATAGTCTCCTTAACCTACTCTTCCACTGTAGTGGCTTGGCCCATATGGCATGACAAATTGTGATTCACTATCCTCAGCCTCAATTGCATCGGATCGCCTACTAATGCTTGGTTACATCTCTGACAGAGCGCTTCCACACATAGCAACCAGTACTCAGTAGCCATCTTGTCTTCAGCTTGCCATTCACCTGCATGGCAAACTAACTGTTAATGATAATTACAATTTCTATGTGTATTTTAAATATTTCTCTTGTTTTAAAAGTGCAGCGCGTTTTCGCGCCGCTGCACTACCCTTACACACCAGAGATCGGGGGAGGACAAATAGAGTTTTATTAATTTCCAGTGGAAAAATATGCCACTGGCCTTATATTTGGCCATTGGCATGCTTCTTCAACTGAATTCATCCTTTATTTGCAGCTGACATTGCTCCGTTTAGCTACTTGCAGAACGTAACTCGGTTAACATCCGAGTACATTTCTGCACATAACTCTACTCTTGCACGGACAGCTTACTGTTACATGTATTGCAGATTTACATCATTTGCATAGCTTTCACCTACAAATGGGGTAATTTGCATATCCTAACATTGTCCGTACAATGTTCGGTTTAGGGGCTGTCTTACACGTCCCTAGAGGATATTGCTGAATAGCTCGGCAGACATCTTGCCTTGTTCTACACTTCCTCTACTCGTACACACCGGCTAAGGCTCCATGACCCCTGGCCTAAGCTTTGCTGTGTCCTAATATGTCTATTTGTGGAGTATGCATGGCTGTAGGTATGTTTTGACCTGCTACATCTGACAGCAGCTCCCACCTTCATCATTTGTAATGGTGACAGCCCTATAGGTACTATATATACAGCTGTGAGATTTGACATGTCAACACATACCTGCGGTCAATACTAAACTGACTACTTCAGTGCTTTTCATACCTCCAGAGTTTTCTTGTAGTAGTATAGTCGATGATACTGTTTCCTATAACATGTATCTGTTTCTGATACAAGATATATCATTTTATTACACCACTACACACAAGAAGAAATCACAGGCCAGATGCTATTACATTCCTTTTGCAGGACACACCCACCAAGAGTGTTGTGTTCCTCACAAAAGCCATCAGGTGCTAATCAAACCATATTATGCTATCATCTACCTTATGTGTTCGCCGGTATTTGCACTTTCCGTCAGTGGCAGAACTCACATGCGAGTGTGGGAGACTGAACACTGTATTGGGGACACTGCATAACACCCTGAGGGACACATTTATTTTGTTTCTATTAACCTTCCACATTAACTATCACAGGGCATAAGTATTCATTCACATTTATCGAGGTACATGCTTTTGACTTATAGATGTTTTGTCATTTGTCATCACATCTTTCTTCACACCTGTCCACCTGATATCACTAGTTCTGTACATTTATTTAGGACAGGGTTACCTTCATACATTTCAACTGTACACATGTTGGGTAAATGTCCCGAACTTAGACTTATAATGTTGTTCCTTCTTTGTTATTATTGGGCCTTTCTGGTAGATTAGTGGCAGGTCATTAACGACTGTGAGGTTAGATAATAATGACAGACATTAGTAGTTTATAACTAATAACCCTCAAAACATTCATACTAATGAATTATCCATTATTCTATCAACATTCTAACTCTGTCAGAGGAATATTTAACATAGCCCCTATTTGTACTTATTTAAATATGCCTTTGTCCAGATGTCTTATTCTGAAAGGTTGAGAGGTATGGTTACCATCTTATTCGTACACATGTACGTCCATGATAATCGCTTACTTGACACTGATATAAGTCCCTACGTCTCCCCAAATGGTTTACACAATATCCAGTAGATGGGTTCTTCATTTTTGGAAGGTATAGGCGTGTGCTATACCCACATAGGAATATTAATCACTCCCATGGGGTAGACCTAATAAATCTGTGCCAACCAACACCTGTGAACCTAGGCCCATTATTGCATACCCATGATTCCCATACCTGACACCCCTCCACAGTAGTCATAAGACATATTTAATGTGAGCGATAATAAAGTATGAAGATACTTCTAAGCACTATCCACTCTCCGCATATCGGGACATATGTCATACAGTCTGTCAACCCATGTGTTATTACCCTTGCACAAGCTACTGTTGCATGTACAGCTATATTGTAGCTGCAGATGTGACTTCCTTTGCGTCAATGATTACTGGCCGTTGCTTGTAGACAACCACTATTTGGAGTTGTGCAAAGGGCACCTATATCTATGTTTAAATAGTAGAACTTGCAGATTTGGCACACTGGTACTTTCTGGGCAATGGTTTGGAAAGCAGCAGTGTATTTACCTTTCTTGCATGTCTGTATGTCTATCCATAATAGCTATGATGTAGCCTATTTATGTACATGTGTTATATCTACAAGGACAAATGTTTCTGTGTTTGTTATGTACATATCGATTAATGTAATTGTGTGTGTGTGTGTGTGTGTGTGTGTGTGTGTGTGTGTGTGTGTGTGTGTGTGTGTGTGTGTGTGTATATATATATATATATATATATATATATATATATATATATATATATATATATATATGTGTGTATATATGTCTGTACATTCTTTATTTCATATATTTATTTAGTTTAAGTCTGTGGATTTATCTCTATACACAAATATATATATTCATATATAGGTATATAAATAAACGTGTAGAAAACAGCATTCATTTGCTATGCTGTGAGCAGATTACACACGCGCAGGTGCACTTGCATATCCTTATTGCGGGTTACATATGTTTACTAAGTCTTTGTGCTTACGTGGGCTTTCTTAATTGTGACTATACCAGTACAATATCTGTAATCTGGTTAATGGACATATGCGAAACACACGTTCACCTTTACATATTTAAATGTCTTTACAGCACACATGCATTCATTAACTCATATGTGCTGAAGTCGTAGTTGACCCGGGACAGCATTCACGTTGGCCGGATGCTGTAACACTATACTATTGGTGTTCTGACTCATTTATCTGCATACCCATAGTACATAGCTACATTAACATACACCTCACCACTTCACTTACAACACAGGCATCCATTCTCCTGCTGGGAAAAACGCGGTACTACATATTACACATTCCCTATTCCCTACTGCTCTGGACCCAAGCTGCATATTTAATCACTCCAAGGATATGCAGAACTCCAAGGCTTATAGTCCTGGCACATACAAGTCTTTGATTGTCAGGGTGTTCCTGTGGTGATCTGGGTTTAGGCTTGTCCGTCTGGTGAATGGAACTGCCCTGACCAAGTTAAAATGTCAGACGAAGCACATGGACAGAATTTGTCTATTTTATAGAGGTTTACCTGTGTTTACAGACACAGGTCTTTCAGTACCTGTCAGCAGCTTTTTATGTTGGCAATACATAATATGGGTGGGGGTGGTTACACTACATAATCCACGGTGAGGAGTGTTTCCATTTACATTTGACTATTTCCTGTATGCATTCATACGAGGATTATTATTTTGGACATGAATTAACTACAGGTATGCAGTGGTACAGTAAACAAATGTGAAGGTTTGTTACTGTAAATATGTACGGACCTCTGTAATACACTGTTGTTTTCTGGCAAATCAGTAGCTAGTCATTAAAGACTGAAGTCAGAACATAATGACAGATAGTTCAGTTTCAGACTTCATACTCTTCAGGAAATGAATGCCAATGTACAAACTGTTATTCTATCACCTTTCTCAGTTTCTTTACAAATTGTCCATACTTTTGGGCCTTTGTCCCACTTTTATTCACGGCTTTGTCCAAATATCTTGCTCTCAGAGGTTGACAGGTATACTTTTATTCACGGCTTTGTCCAGATATCTTGCTCTCAGAGGTTGACAGTTATGGTCGGTCACACCTACACACACATTAAGTGTCCCTCACACAGTAGATCAGGGTTATCCTGTTTACATCAGTGCCTTCATCACCCTTATACCATTTGCCACTATGCAAAATGTGTGCAATATATTTCCGTTTATTCATGTCGGGTCACGTGCGTCACGGGCAAGTGTTTGATCCTGGGTAGTAGGTTATGCATGACCACTTAGGGCTGGTCAGTGTCGTACACCTCTAATGCTCATTCTAACTTCTATACAGATATCTACAGGACTGGACTTCATGTCTTCCGTTCTAATGTTTACACAGGTTACGTATCCCATGAGGGATATCCAAAAATTGTACCGATCCACAACAAGAGGTATAGCGAACATCGTTTTGGAGTTACAAAAATGTGCTGAGGTCATGTGCAATCCTGCAACCGCCTAGGGTGACACTACCTACTACAGATGCATAGTGGTCAGTATGTGTAGCTGTGGCTACACCACACCAGTAGGCCAAGTACAGCTGGATTTGGTGGACGTTCAGGTACGGGAGCAGGTTGTGTGATGTGGAAGGGATGCTGGGTAGTCCATTATGCATCCAGGTGTGTTGCATTTGTTATGGCCAGTTCCATCCAGGTGTGTTACATTTGTTATAGCCAGTTACATCAGGACCAATCTGTGGGTATGTGCCGGTGACATATCTATACATTTGTATCGCACATTTCAATATTCATCTGTTTGTGGGATTGTGTTCTACAGTATGGCCTGTCTGGTTGTATTGCAGCTGTTTATACATGTGTTTGTGTTTCTTTTAGCTTCACCCGCTGCTCCCTCATACATGTCCAGTTCACCTATTCTGCATACGACACAGTATCGCCTTGGAGGATTGTACCATTACCCATCCACCCCACACACACAGATTCCTCACATCCCATACATCTGTGCTTTGGTTGTTGGCCCATTACACGGCCAGAGTAACACATTGAATACCCTACATGTGCCTGGTACCTGTATGGTTGTGTGGACTACCCTGCCATGTTTGCTTTCCACATGCTATACCTCACACACATAGGTACACGCCCATACTTCTCTTTCATTACATGTTTGGTATATCCGGGTACTACCCGTTCGACTGTGACACATCCTGACAAGTTCGGCTTCCGGATTTTGGCAGCCTGTTGCACTCATTGGTAGGATGCCACCTTTTCCTATGTCCAAGATGGGATATATTCCGTACACATATCCGACTGTAGTGGACAACACCTCCCCACAGTCGACGGTAGGGTTGCCACCTTTTCAGTTGGCCAAAGTGGGACATTTTTGGTACACACATCACATTTTACAGGCCGACAGATACCAACGGTTAGTACACAGGATAGAACGTAGACTTCTTGCCTATATAAAAGCTTATTCTTGTAGCAGTCCAGTTGCTTATTCTGTTTCTTATAACATTTATGTAATTTAGATACAGAAAACCTGTTTAATGCAACTATTACATAATGTATAGGGAATAATTGTGTCCTATAATCTCAGGACATTTGCCATTGTTACAAAGAAGGACTGTCACTCGCAAAGTGGGACAGATGGCAATCCTAGTTGATGGTATGGATAATACTGTTCCTTTCAGCCTACATGTGTCCTTATTGTTGTGGCTGTTTGTATGCCCCTTCTGTTTCGTTTACATGCTTATTCTATTTCCTATCACATTTGGTATGTGAAATACGGACATATCTTTTGTATGTGACTATCACATGCCTTGTCGGATATAATTCAGACATACGGTTGCTAGATATCTACATTTCTCATGTATTTTGTTATGGACACATCTGCCCAGCTGTGTACCCTCCCTCACATTATGGGTCTGCTGATGACCCTCACCATTGGGCTGGACGTATCTACTGGTGGATCGCTAACATATGATGTGTTTCACTTCCACTTGGTATGGCTATCTACACTGCCTTGGACTACGGCCACACGGTCTTCCATGTCATTTGTTCATGGGATAGAGACCCATTATTCCCTACCGTGCATTTCTGTTTGCTTCGTCACTTTGTGTTCGCAGGTACTTTCATGCATGCTTTGCATATGTTTCAGTATCCAGGGACACTGACATGGTTACTATCTTGCAACTTGTTATATGCTAGCATTTTAGGTTGCACATTGACAGCTGCCGTTTCCACGCCTCCGTGCCGCACTTCGACACGCCCTATGCACTCGCGCTCCTTTCCTGTGCACGTGGCTGTGTCAGCAGCACGCCTTCATTACTATGCATTTGGCGCTACTGCGCCATCTTCACGCCGCACAGTCGGCGCAAGCCTAACGCCGGCCTTGCGCCGAGCTTCATGAATCCTGTGGAATGTAGCAGGCCTTCTCTTCTCGTTGTTTTGAAGTTTGGAAAATGAGGTTGTCAGAGAACAAGGCTTATTGGAATGAGTAGAAAGATTCAGTTGTCTTTGACTGGAAACACTGTCTGAGGAACTAATATATCTGAACGCATTTAAAAAACTTGAAAGTACTGATCTGCTTCGTGAAAGTAAAAAATAATGCCTGCACTAGTGTTTTATTATATGTGACAAGCCATGACAACTAAACTGTGTTTATTTGAATGACACTGTATGGCATTCTGTTCTACATTATTTTATATTTATAACAGACTTCTCAATAACAATATATGTTTATTGCTATAGTGTCACTATGGAACAATAAACTGTATTATTATCTTTTTTTTCTTCAGAACATGCTACCTCAAACAAGTAAATCCAATTCCTCTTTTGCCAAGTATCAGCACTTCAAATGGGACAATTTCTGGGTTTCCTTTGAGGGAATGTCCCACCCCAGGTAAACAGTTATTTAAATATTAGGATACAGTTATGAACGGAGACATATATATATATATATATATATATATATATATATATATATATACTGTAATGATATTTGTAAATATGGTATTTCCACATATGAATCACAGTCTCTGAGGCTTTTCATGATTTCAGAGGGTAGCAACCATAAAACTGGGCAGTGTACCCAAATCCTACTGGACTACCAGTACAAGGTTTTGAAACAGGTAAGCAGTCTGACTGTTGACCTGCATTCAAATGGGTCTATATTAGAACATCGAAGTTTCACAACTTTGAATGTTCTAATATCGACCCCTATTCAGTGAATGCTGAAAATAGCGAAGCTGCAGAACACCAAATTTCTTCCTAGGGAAGGAATTTGGTTGGCCGTTCCTGTGGCTTCGCTATGTACAGGACTGTGGTGGAAAGTTACTGGTTGGGATCAGGTAAGTGTGCGATTGTGTGGATGTGAGGGTTAGGACTGGGTAGGTGAGTTAGGGTTAGGGCGCGGGTGAGGTGAGTGTGCAATAGTAATAGACCTTAGGGTTAGGGTTTGGGTTAAGGTAAGGTGATAGCTAGTGGTGTGTGTACAGTTCAGTGTAGAGGTAGATGTATAATATTAGGTGTATGTGTGTGGATTGCTGTTTGTTTGGTATGTTTGTGTTGTGTGTATGTGTGTTAGAACAGCAAATGTTTTCCCTTGGAAAAAATTTGCTGTTCTGCATGTTCGATGTTGTCAGTTTTCGCTGAATAGGGGTCAATATTAGAACATTCAACGTTTTAAAAAGTCGATGTTCTAATATAAACCCCATTCAAATAAGGGCTCCTTACTGAAATGTCAGCACTTGACGCACAGAAAATACAGAAGAGCAAATATTGAATATCCCATTTTTCCTTTAAACTTGTTTATTGCAAGGGGGGGGGCATGTCATGATCCCCCCCACACACACACTTATATATACCAACATTGAGATTTCTGTACCTCAGAGAAGAGTACATTCCATGAAATGGCCATCTTGGACTTGTTATATGTAATTCCATATTTTCTTCAGTCATTCAGTGTTCATAAACAGGTCACAATATTTCAAATGTTTACCCCAAATCTCTTTAAAGCTACTATATCATAATGTGAAGGGCAGGAAAGATCATAGGCATTTATCACAATTGCTTTAAGGAATTTTCTGAAAATGCTGCCATAACAGATTTGATCAGAGAAGAAATAGTCAATAAGAACAGTTAATTGGAAGAAACGGAAACATTTAGGTGCAGAGTGTTAGAATCGTACTGATATTTATATATGATACTTGTATGCAGAATGTAACAATTGCTGCATATTTCTAAAGTGATATATTGAAATATTTCTAAAGTGAGGGCAGCCACAGTGGTGCAGCAGTTAGCGTTGTTACCTCACCGCAAGAGGTTCTCCGGTTCGATCCTCGGCTGGGGTGCTTTCTGTTTGGAGCCCTCATGTCCTCCCTTTGGTCGCATGGGTTTCCTCTGGGTGCTCCATTTCCTCCCAAAGACATGCTGTAGATAGATTGGACATTCTAAATTGGCCCTAGGTGTGAGTGCATGTGTGTGTGTGCCTTCTGTCGAAGGTTGGGTGTTGGGCTGGCAAGTTGACACTGTAAAACTCCACTGCCAATCATGACTAGTCAGGTGATCCTCTGTGGTGACCCCAAATGGGGAAAAGCTGAAAGAAGAAGAATATTTCTAAAGTGAAACATCTGTGAAGATAGCACATGGGAATCAGTTTTAAATTTTCAGGAATTAGACTTGTAAAGTTTTGTAACAATTGAGCTAGGGTATTATATAATGTATGTATACTCATAAATGAGCAGAGGATGAGAAGTATAAACTGCACAATTTCAATGTGAAATAAAATAAAAAAAATATGAAATGCATGTCTTGAAAAATGTGTTTACTGGCTTCCATAGACTGAATTGCAAGCCGTGTATCATCAGCACCTCATAAAAGATATATATATATATATATATATATATATATATATATATATATATATATATATATATAGAGAGAGAGAGAGAGAGAGATTTAGCATCTACTTTATAGCCTCAGTCACAATATTACAGCTGTATTTCTTCAAGAAGCCGTATCTGTAATAATCCACTAATCCATGTGTCAACAGCTGTATATTTTACTACTATATTTTAGTCATTTATTTGGTACCATACAAATGTTTTCGCTGTTCTATTTTACTATATGTGCAGAATTTATAATTGCTTTTGTTTCATTGATAACACAGCTGTGTGACTAGAATGGGACTGTTTTTATACACATATATTACTACATGTCAAGAGATGAATTAACTCTTTTAAAGTGAAACTCTCTGTGCTGAGCAACTTGGGTTTAAAATGGAAGAACATTCAACACAATGGATTGATAAAGAAGCTAGCACGAGCCGTACTTCTTATACTAAAAAGACCCTGCTCCCACTACATGCACATTTGTAGTTCAGAGTCATGTTAGCAGTGATGAGAGAAGACCTCATTATTGGCTAATTTGCATTTCTTTGAATCACATTTGCTGTTGTGATGTTCATGTCATTGCTGCTCTGCACTTTGTGGTAGGCAGTGGCATCCACCCCCCAGTCACTCTTGCACCTCACAAGTACACAAACACAATCCCCCCCACACACACACACACACACACACACACACACACACACACTGCAGTTCCAGTACCTGTCCCTAACTGTCTACCCTGCAGTGGTTCCCCTCAACCTTGTAACCAATGAAGTGCCATTATAGCCTGTATCTATTATGCCTTGGTAGGTACTAAGTCTCCCCATCTCCCAGTCCCCATACTGCTATAAGTGCCTTTATGGCACCTTCTTGTAACAGTAATCATTGGTGTCTAGTAAATCCTCCCCAACCACAATACTGTTACACCTGTGGCTGCCCCTTTCAATCTCTCCAGCACACATCAGCAACCAATCCAATTGCCAAAACACACCTCCCCATTCTCCAAGCTCCTCCCACCTTACTACTTCCTTAAATTTCTACTTCTCCACTTCTTTCTCGAGCTAACCTAAATACATCTTTTAAAACCGAAAGTCCTGCATCAATCTCAACAAGCAGCATTTTTACTGCACAAATGATGACCCTCAACTAATTCATTTAAATGCACTTTACTCGCTACCAGCATAATTATATTACATACCAAAATACCGCAACAGACCCTCATTGTAAATCTATTTCTTTATTTTCCCTTTCTTTTTCCCATACTCCTCCTCATTAAGAAAAAAAATAGTTACCAACATGATACCTTTACTGCTACTCAAACTATTACCTCTCATGTCACTAGCTCATGTTATCTCCTATCATCATTCCTAGCTACCTAATACATCCAGCTCCAACTTTAAAGCATCTCCATGTCTATTTGTAGCACAGACAATGTACCTCTTCAAAAACATTACTGTAACAAAGAAACTTCCACAGGCAAACTAAGCCTAAATTTAAATATAAATGGCCCAACTTACAGTCCCTTATATTTCACTACCTACACCTATGCGGCAATATACATCCTAACACAAGGCCCTCAAATCTAACTAATTCTACCACCACCAGTCACATGTACTCTTAAAAAAATACTTCTGTCTTACACCTATATGCTACCAGCCTTAGAAACATTTGTAATAAATTGCCAGACTTCCTCACCTGGACAGATTAATACTACCCTGATATTCTAGTCATAACTGGAATGTGGTTAACCCAAGAAACCATGGGTGAGGAAATTATTCCTTCAGGACATAACATAATAAGTCTATACAGGTCTAGAAAAAAGGTACAGGTGTATCCATCATCTAAAAAAAAGTCTACATTTCTGTCTCTCAGTTAAACACTCAGAGATGCTAATGATACCTCTTGAACTAAATTCATAAGAATATACATATCCCCAGGTAACAATACTGACACTACAGTAGAACTTCTCTTCTTGGTCTCATTAAACATTTTATAAGAAACCATCATAATATGTGATCTCAACATTTATTGGCTAACCATATATAATGAAATCCCTAAATACCATAAATCTATTTGTTTTTTCTCACCTCATCTTAATCCTCAACCATATACAACAAACCAAGGAAGAAAGCAACAACAAATCATTAGACATTGACCTACAATCAAAAAGACATTACCAAAGCTGATATCCTCCCAGATGTCCTAAGTGATCATCTCCCCATCTATGCTATAAGGGACAACACTTCTATAAAAAGCAGCACTTATACAATAAGGCTCACAACGTCCAGCACAGCTCATTTATCACCAACTTGAAAGCAATCATCTGGAAGGTACTACAAAATGTGCATTGGAATGAAGTTGTAGCCATGTCTACCTCGGCAACTGTGAATATACTAAATAGTCACTCTTCCATCAGGACTGAAAGAACTGACCCTACTGTCTGGCTGTCTAAAGATACTAAACAATTACTGAAAAAATGGGATAATGCATGGAAAATACAGAGGAAGCACAAAGCACATTGTTATATCTAGAACTAAGAAATGCTATGAAAAAGGAGATCAGAACTAAAAAAAGGGAAAATTATCATATTAGACTATTAACTGAGAGCAAAAGTAATGCTTAAGCCATCTGATCAGCTATAAGTCATCTCCTAAATCCAGGTCAGTCATTACAGCTCACCCTATGTTTAACTAACCAAACAAGTAGTATTGCTAACCAATTCAATACTCATTTTATACAAATATCTCTTATTAACATCCTGCCCAACTCTGCCACAACTCTCCTCATAAAACCACAAAGTAGCCAAAAGATATTTACCTTCAAAACAGTACTTACTGCTATGATCAACAAGCAACTCCTTAAACTCAAAACTACCACCCTGGCCACAGAGAAAATACCACGTGAATATATTAAACTAGCAGCAGAAGACTTATCCTTCTCAGTGTCAATCTTAGTAAATAGTCCAATTAAGGAAGGACATTTTCCAACAGTTTGGAAAATATCATATATCTTACCTCTGCATAAAGGAGGAAAATCCAATGACATTTCTAACTAAAGGTCTATAGCAATCTCATCCCCTCTGTGAAATATACTAGAAATGTGTATTCATAAACAAGTCCTCAACCTAATCATGGACAACAACCTTCTCATCCCAAACCAACATGGCTTCCACCCACACCACAGCATTTCAACTATACTTTTAATCTTTGTCACAACAGTCAACCAGAACAAGAAGAATGGAGACTCAGTACTATTTTTGGATCTGTGCATACCCTATCAGAAACTAATACTTAAAGTATTTTCTGTAGAACTAATCTCCTCATCAGTATCCTGGTTTCATAGCTACTGCTCCAGCAGGATGCATGCAGTCAAATGGGGATATGACATCTCCACCTTTCTCCCTGTAACAGTTGGAGTCCCCAACACTCAGTACTAGGTCCTCTGCTGTTCAGTTTCTTCAACAATGATCTGCATACTGCAACTAAATGAGTATCCATTCAATAGTATGTGGATGGCTCAACACTAATCTGTTCTGCAAATAATCTAGAAAAGCTGCCACATCTAAAACAGGGATCCCTTACTTCTGTTGAGGCATGGCTACCAGACTTTCAATTACTGTTAAATCCAGTCAAAGAAACAGACCTGATCTCATGCACCCCAATACAGATAGCTTATCACAAACAAAAATCTATCATCACCTTTTCCAATAAAACTGCAATATAACTAGTAAACAACAGTCATTATTGATGATAGTCTGAAATTTGACTACCACATAAAACAGGCAACAACGAGAACTCACCAAAAACTATGGCCCCTCTATAAGACCAAACCATACTTAACAGACAAAGCCAAAATGATCATGCCATCTTGTTTCCTTCTCCCTCCCCTTCTTTATGCCATGCCCACATTCATCCACCCCAGTCTGCCTCATTCTCCTCACTAGGCCAGTGTTACAACAAAATAGCTAAATTTGTCTCAAACCACCCCAGTCTGCCTCATTCTTCTCACTAGGCCAGTGTTACAACACAATAGCTAAATTTGTCTCACACCACAGCTACTGATCTCTAAAATGTCTTCAGTGGGTCAAGCTACAACACTCCCTAACTCACTCACAATTAGTGACTACCCACAGACTTTCACATCTCCCTGAAAGTGTCCAAGCCTAATCAACATGCTCCAGAAGTATAACCCAACCAGGCCATTATGGTCCATTGACAAGCCGATACTGACTGTAAGCAAGTCCAAGAATTCAACTGGAGACACTGTGTACTCCACCTGTACCACAAAAATTTGAAATCTATACCCCAAGCACTTAGACAAACTGAAAATACTAAATCATTCAGAAATCAGCTAAAGCATCATCTATATGACACGACTATACTAATGTACCACTCCTGGTTAAATCCTTTTCCTAAATCTTTCTATAACTTCCTACAACTCAAACATTTTTAGTCAAACTCATTCATGTCCTTTTCTCAATTCTACCCCCCCCCATTTGCTTTTAACTAACTCTCCATGCCTGATCTAACTGCCACAACCCCATAATATGTCATGGAAAACATACCACATATTGCATATCTAAACATCAATCTTGTAAATAATTTTCAGCTACTCTACATACTTTACTACATTTTTATATGTTCATATGTTTCTGTAACATATTGTTTCAAATATGTGTCCAGTATCTAACTTCCAACTACTTTGGAGCTTTTCTCTCCATGCCTCTGCTGAAAAGTGGCATCCATTTGCCCATCTGGAATATCCTGGTAACAAATGTGATAAATAAATAAAAGTATAGTCCCTGATATCCCTGTACTATTGTCAATGTTATTAACACACTTAAGAATATGGTATCCCTGGTGTGTGGTGGTACCCCCACATTCCTAATCTCTGTAATCAAGTCAGTGCCATTATGATAATTTAATCTCTTTATTTATTCCTGGTGTCTGTTGGTTTACCTTCACCCTAAATCCCTGTAGTACTGCAGTTGTTAAGCCACTTCATTATATGTTATCCCTGGAATCTAGTGGTTCCTGTCATACCCTGCTCCTCGTGCCATGGTCGAGGTTAGTAGTTGAATGTAGCCTTTCTGGCATTGTTCAATACAGCAATATGATGGGGATGGCAATTTTCTTGAATTGCTCAGTGTGTACAAGCTTTCCTTGAGATGGTTCTGGGGAGACAGCATATGGCTAATTAGCCTATGCCTGTCTTGTTAGGACTCTGCAAGGCCACAAGACCAACTCTACACAGTTCTACACATATTTGTGCTGAAATACAGTGAAGCTCCATGTAAGGTGGTTGTTGAATTGAGAAATGATACCACAACATGTTCACTGAGATGTACATGTCATGGTACCTTCTGGAATACCATTCTATACTTGTTTCAGTTAAATTACATTTATTGAATGTTTGCATAAATATGTAACAATCTGATAACAGCAAACAAAGGATAATAAGAAAATACAACAGTCAATCATGGAATATCAAATCAGCAGCAAATCCATATACACACTTACATGGCTGAGCAACACATAGGGCAGAAATTCATATTAAATGTTGTTTTAGATGTTTCAGCTGATGGTTCATGTAGTTGATAGCTATACAAGATGTTACTTTGTATTAAAATGTCTGTTTATCAAGAGTTGGTACAGCCAACATACAGTTGATCACCTACAGCATTTCAGCAGTATTTTTACTTTGGTCAGTATTGTGCGACCGTGCATTTAGTATACAACAATTATGAGGAGTTGGAGGCAGAATGCAAAGGAATCTAATTTAGTATTCTATTTTGATGTTGTATGGTTTGGTGATGTATACAGTAAAGGGAAAGTGCTGTTAGTACATATGTGTTGATGTAGTGAATGTTAAGCAGTTTATAAGCAAATATTCATACTTGCATTCATCGAGTGCATATTTCCCTTAAATTAAACCATGACCATGTTCAGATGTTCTGTAACAACCTACAAAAACTGAGTGCATTTTGGACAAATGTTCCTAAGAATCAATGATTATCCCAACTTTTCCTAGCTGGGACAAGACTGTTCTCTCCTGGATGGATCTAATCTGGTAGAAATGTATCTAACCATTTGAGCAAGGCTTTAGCTAATATTTTTGTATCTATATTATTCAGTGAAGTGGGGAGATAATATTTTATTTCATATATGCCCACATGTTTGCTGACCATCAAACCTCCCACTAACTGGAAATAATCTATTCATTTCACACGTACTGAGGATCCCCTCCCCAATTGCTGAGAAGATAGATGCCTGTAGGGGACAATCCTGTAAACAGCAATTAATGTACTTTGTGCCCTTGTTTGTATTCTAATAACTGACGGAATTTCTAAAGACCTAACCACAGTCATCCTTAGGTGGAAGGACATGGGATCTATATCATCAATGCGGTCTGCAGTGCTTCCACGTGTGACTCATCGTTGTTATAAATCTGCCTTGAATGCTACCACCCATTAGTGCCTTGGCGAACCTAACATCTGCTGCCAGGCTGAACATCTGCATCTCATTCCCTACTGCTGAACCAACTGCCTTCCCCTGTACATCATATCTGTAGTTACCCCCTCCCCCCCCAGGTTTGGGCCACTAATTAGAGGGTCTGTGGTAATAATAACAATAAACAAGTTTGCCAATGCCAAGTTGAGCTTACTACCATGGAATTAAGCATAGACACTATGAATCCTCCTGATATTATTTGACTGCTTGAACTTGGTTGGGCTAGGAATCTGGATTAATTTCTTTTAGGGGGTTATCAAGCACTGGTAGCTTATTCTAATATATGTATTTTGCCCCTTTTATGGTCGCAACAATGTGTCTTTCCTTACACATTTCTCTGCTGTGCTGCTTTGAAGCTGATGTAATCTTTATTCACTATATAATGTATCTCTAAATTATATCAATGCACTAATTAATGGATCTCTGCTTCTACACAAACATCAACACAACATCCAAAATCCCATCTAGCGATAGAGGTATCTTACAGATAAGCTGATTACATTTAGAGGTAAACCAAGGGAACACCTGTTTAAAGAATCTGAATGTGGATGCTTGAGAGACAAAGATTAATGGGAAGAAAAATCTATCATCTTAATGACGTTCAAATGTTCCAAATGCATATTGTAAATACTGTAATATACTCATTGTAAACAAACTTCTTGTATACAGTGATAAGGCTTATCATGTTATATACTGTCTAAATGGTGAACTGCATGCAGCTGTACCTTCTCCATGTTCATAGGTGTGTACTAGGCTAACGGCCCTAGAGCCTATATAAGCCTAGCCCAAGAAGATTACCTAGCATCATGCTGCCCAAAGTTAGTTCCCAGTATCCCTGTCAAGCAAGGCCACTGAAGTGATCCCCGGGATGAACTTCCTATTGCCCATCCACTCGTCAAGATTTCTCTTAAAGAGGACAAGTGAAGTGCTCTGCTTGACGTGACTGGGAAGTTTGTTCCAGAGTATGGGAAGTCTCCGGGTTAGGAACCTATCTCTCCAGCATGTCCTGTTTATTGTGGTAATGAGGTTTAGGTCCCTGGAGCATGTGACATGGAGAGATTGGGATTTCTTTAGGTGTAGCATACCTGTGATTCTGTATTGTTCCTATGAGCCCAGGTCTTGGCTGAAAATGGTCTGTGGACCAGCTCAGCCGTAACCAAGTAATAAATAAATATATGTTTGTATGGATGCAAAAATATATTTCTGTATGTTAACATTGCACTTGCTATCCCTTTATCAATACGGTAACATGATTTAACAAGAAAAATTTGACAGCAGTAGACAGGGTACTAGCAAGTAAGCTAATCCTTTTGATATATAAATCCAGTCACCTACAGGTCAGTACTGATTTCAGTGGGTAGATGATTCCAGGTGGTAGGTCCTTGAGGAGTGTATGCTTTTCCCCAGTACTTGATTTGAATTTGAGTAAGACAGAGTCTATCATCTTTCTTTTGCATGAGGGAGTATGATTGAGGTCTAAAAGCTTTTTGTTTATTAATGGGGAGCATTGTCAAGGGGTTACAATCTTAAACAAGAAAGAGATGAACAAATATATCGCCCTGCTCTAAACAGGTAACCAGTGTATTTGTCCAAGTAGGTCACATTGCTGGGTATAGGTCAGTGCTAGTAAGGCAAATATAGACATTTTTTGTATGTCACTTGTAGTCTGTTAAAACAGTCATAACCAGAATGTAGCACTAGCAGAGGAAAGCCATATTCCAGCTCTGGAAAGAGAACATTTTTATCTAATATCTTCTGTGCAACTGGGGACAGATGTGACATTTTTATGAAAGCTTTAATGTAGCAAGTGTTTTGAGAACTATTTTATCAGTAAATGTACTGAATACGAGGGAGGGGTATAGCAGCATACCACGGTACCGCAAGATATAATATAATATATCAATTTTTATTTATTTATTTATTTTACATTTGTTGACAGGGCTGGTCCATTTTCAGTGGAGGCCCGGGAAGAAAAGCTCCACAAACAGAGTAATATTTACAAAAATACAGGTATAATACAAAGTTTTGGCAATCATTGCATTTCACTGCATATAATTTATTAATCAGGAAGAAATAAAAAATAATCATAGTACATAACAGCTATGGATATTCATACAAAATATGTTCAATGACACTATTAAACTCTAAATTCACACACACATTATTGTTAGTAGAATAAGTAAACAGGCTTAAACAGGTAGGAAGATTAGTGTCCAGAGGCAAGGTAGGAAGTTAGTCTGGGTTAGCACAGAGGCATAACCAATGTGATTTAAGGTAAGGTTTCAGTTTGCTTTTAAATAGGGTAACTGAGGTTAGGGAGGTTAGGTGATTAGGGAGAATTTAGACATATTTAAACATAAAGCTAACGAGTGTCTAAAATAACTTTTATGTTTCTTAAAACCTCATTTTCTATTTGGTAACAATAGACAGACAGAATGGATAGGCTTTTTCAGTCATAAATCTGTGTTGTTTAATTGTTGATATAAATAGAACAAAAATGTAGTATGAGATTTATCAAGTTTGATACATCATTTCTAAGGAATAAAACATATTTTAAGTTCTAGCAGGCTCTTACAGGAAAAGTAAATATAGGTGAAGGTATAGAAACTAAATGAATATTAGAGGAATATTATTTAATAAATGTAAATAAATGCAATAATACCCATTGCAGGAAATTATGTTGGGGCTGAGGACTGGATAAGTTAAAGCATGTATCTCAGGAACATGTAAAAAGCTGTACATGTGCAATAAAAGGAATTGATTTATTGTTTGTGTAAAAAAAATATCTCAGTTGTGACTCTTCATCTTAAAAATAAATATATGGACAGTTTTAGGAAAAATGGAAAAGCACTAAAAGACTAAATATACAGTCAGTGGGAATCTTTTTGAAGGATAAATACCAGCACTTCAAGTCAGAGTTGTGTAATATAGGAAAAGTGATATAATAATGACACTAATAATAATAAATGATAATAATACACCAGGGTTAAACATATAAACATATGTTTCCTGTAAACATATGTTTCCTATTGGGGTAAGAAAAATTACCAGTTACATGTTTAGGAAGCATTGCATAGTAACTGGGACAAACAAAATTAAAGAAAATGTGTAGACAACATGTTGAAAGCAGCAATAAATCTTTATGTGAAAAAAGAAATTAACAGTAGACAAATAAATGGAGTCTGATTTCCTTGTTAAACCATCGGCCAAATTCAATAAAGCATACATGATGTGTTTACACTACATGTATGTTGCATCATGGCATGCATTTTGGTGTGTAGAGCCGTGCAAACAAGGTAAAGATCATGGCATGCTAATTATAGCATAATCAGCTGACTCATATGTTAATCATCTGATCCAAAATGGACGAGCTATTCAACAAGCTATAAAGCATCTGTGCAAACTCAGTGCTGGTTTTCCCTGTGAATTCCAAAAACCTATTGGAATACAGCCATGGAAAGGAGTCTACACAGACTGCTGCAACCTGTGTATGTGCAGCAAGCTGAAGTGTATGCTGCTGCTGCTGCTAATAGAAAAAGGCCAAGAAGGAAAAGAGTTTTCAGACCCTGTTTATCTTTTCACAATCTGTATGGGGTAGCAATTGTAGAGTGCTACAGGCTGGATAGAGGCATGCTACAGGAACTCTACAACATCTGTCGTCCTCACCTCTGAGCCAGGGCAAACCAAGGGGAACCCATACCAGTGGAGACAAACATAACGTGTAGCACTTAGAATTTTAGCTGCAGGAACCTTTCAGAGACCAACAGAGGATATCCTGGGGCTGTCATAGGCATTGGCATCCAGGATCCTTCATCAATTTCTGAATGCTATGCTGCAACACACCAGTGACCACATATATTTGCCCCATACTCCTGAGAACAGGGCCACAACTATGCAGGAGTTATACCCTGAAGTACTGGGTGCCACAGATTGCACAGATATAGAAATTAAGGCACCACCCAGGGAACAGGGAAGGCTTTACATACATAGAAGGGGCTTCCACTCTGTTAAATGCCAAGTCATGTGCAATGCCAAAGGAATCATCTTGAACATGTGTGCTGGCAATTCAGGCAGTTACACGACTCACATATCAGTCACACCCCCCAACTGTATTAGGTGTTCATTAGGGGGATATCCCACAGGGACAGTTACTGGGGGATGCAGTGGATGCACTGGAACAGTGTCTCATGACACCCATCAGAAATGCACACAATCCTGCTGAAGAACACCACAGAGGCACTCGCTCAAACCAGAAATATCACAGAGTGTGTGTTTGGGCTGCTTGCCTAGATGGTTCTGGTGCCTAGATACACCTGGGAGAGCCCTGCAGTACAATCCACATACATGTACTGAAATATTCACTGTATGTGCAATGCTACACAACATCATCCTGAGAAAACAGGATCAAAAGGGGAAGAGGCAAACATCCCACCACCAATGGTAAGGTCACCACAACCATATGCAGGTGATGTGTCAGAGGGGAACCTGCAGCTGCTGTAGGTTTAGCCAGACATAGGCATGCTCAATATGCCCTCACATTGGTAAGAGGCAATGCATAGCACACTCACTCACCACTTAAGGAACTAAAACCTTCCTCTTACGTACATTCATACAGTAACATTGATGCCAGGCAATGCTCACAGCCTTTATCTACCTATGTAATGGCTATGTACTGCTTTCATCAGACAGAGTCAGCCCTGAACTAAAACTGTAGCAACTTCTGGATTTACAAGGTAAGTGTTGAACCCAGAATGTATTGTTTATAGGTTATATATAGGTTCATACTAGGCTAACTGCCCTTGTGGGCCATTTTACGACTAGCCAGTTACCCCATGTGAGAATCAAACCCTGCATCTATAAGG
Source organism: Protopterus annectens (assembly GCF_019279795.1). NCBI lineage: Eukaryota > Metazoa > Chordata > Ceratodontiformes > Protopteridae > Protopterus > Protopterus annectens. The sequence goes on from NC_056729.1 coordinate 1,905,599,023, forward strand.
TAAACACCTTAACTATTATGCCACCCTCCCACCACATACATTAATACAGATGAATGGCATATCCTTGCATGTTGTCATTGGCAGTGTAAGCAAGTAAAAGGTGGGTGATTTGAACAGAAATTACTTTAACATGTGACAGCAGAGTTGTTTGTGACTTATATGTGTACATTATCAAGTAGTAAGCCTCAGGCATCAAAGATTCACACAGTCATACCTTTCAAAAGTACTAATGGTCATCATATGTCCTCAGTTTAGCACCATACTTTTGTACTAGAAAATCATTAAATAGAGAAGTTAGAAAGTAATGACACATTTCAGTTTCAGACTTCACAACCCTCACAAGATCATTAACAACACTGATGCAAAAAATGTTTGATTCTATCAACTGTTTAACTTTCTAAGACCAATATATGTCAAAGGTACAATTAGCAAATCAACATCACAAAGGCAGATATACCTAGCACTAAATCAGCTATGCATCCTGAACATCAGACACAAATGTTATGTATCCCTGAATCCAAAGATAGAGAACAGGGTTATAGCACAGTTATCATCACTTTCACAGGGTGTTGCATGGGGGGGACGGACATGAAGCCTAGGCTAACACAAAAGGTCAGTTAGTGCATGTGAGTAAGAAAGAAAAGCAGGCAGACATTTGTATAAAGTAACAAATGACCAGTAAGACAAAATGAGCTTTAAACTTCATGGCTGAACCACGTAACTGTTGTGTGTGTTCGTATGGGTCCTCTGGGTTAAAATGGTGTGTGAGTGTCTGCATGGACACAGCCAGGCTCAGTGCTAGCTCTATGTCTTGGTATGTTGGGCAGGTGTGAGCTGTGCATGGTAGAAGTGGCAGTTCATTGTTGTCACACCCGAACATGATAACTGGCTCTGCCAGGACTTGCACTGGCATGTCCACACCCATGGTCAGATACGCTGCTGCTAACTGAACATGACAGATGTCAGCTGGATGAGCTCCTCTTATAAGGATGTCCAAGAACATCACCCCATGGCCTGAAATATCTGGGTGTGGACACCCCAACCACCAATGAAGCAGTGGAGGTAGTGCCAGTGTGAGTGTGACTGGCCATGGCCATGTCAGCTAACAGCAGATGATGTGGCTGACCTAGACTCAAGAGGATGCTGTCCCCCTCCCAGCAGATGTCCCATCACAGATACTGCCCATTCCAACATGTCATTCATCTGATCCATTGAACTGACAAAAAGGTGGAGCAGTCACACATGTCAGCCTGTGCAACATCTACAGCCCTAAGCATTTCTCTGGAGGACCTATGGAAATGTGCCTGTGCCTCCATGATGGCCCTAAACATATGTCAAGTGGCAAAGGAAGACAAATGTGGATCAGGTGGAGAATGCACAGCTGGGTTCCTCTAAGAACTCCTAACAACTCTCCTGCATGGCGCCTTACCCACACATTGGCCACAACCAGAGTCAACAGGCACTGATGCCACAGTAACTACACTTCCCTGATAGAGTGTCTTGCCTTCCACTTGTCCAGTATCTGAAGCTGTAGGAATGGGGTGGAGTAGGACTACTGGCTGTGTCCAATGGAATTACAGGGGATGGCTGAATGTCAACCTCAGTGTCAAATTCAGCCTATGCACCCCCAAATGTGCTGCTGTTTGGCCACCATCATCATCAGAGTCTGCTGAAACTCTGACATCAGGTAGTTGGAGTCCTACACTTCCACTGTCAGGATCACCGTGGATGATAAGCAACAAACACAGAAAAAATAATAGCTGCACTACTATAGTCAAGTGTATGCTAACAAAGTAACAGTGGTGCCACTACTACAGACAGTACAGCAATACACACAACAGTCTTGACACCTACATCACACATATGGATAAAAGTTATATATTTCTTTGAACTGCTCATCACCACTGACAAAGAAGATATTTGGCTTACCATGTGCAGTTGATGCTATGCTTCTTATGGATGATGCTCCTGGATAAAGTTAAGCAAATGTTAAGGGCAACAGCATCACAATTAACAGTAACACAAGGGTTACAACTTTTTGCCCTTTATATGTCCCTTAATATACTTTTAACATGAACTTGGATAACAAGTCCAACCTAAGCCCAATCAGAATGGTTTGTTAACAGTAGCAATCTACAACCCCCTCCCCCCACAGATTTATTTATGTTAAACAGAACTAAAGTATTGCTGTCAATATTTTACTATACAAGAGTATTTAACACTTCAGATACTTAAGCCTACCTGGAAGCTTCTCCTGGGACATACTTGCTGTTCTTTAAATAGCAGCTCCAATATCAACGATGTGCTGCTCCACACTTTCCTGGGAGCTCTCTGGATCCCTGATAGTGGACAGGAATTCTTCATTTGCTGTTAGTGGTGGCTCTGTAGCAGCCCCGCCCCCCACTACCCATCTGATCATGGGCCACTGCACCTGGTCTCCTCTGTGCAGATGAGATCATGTCACTGGCCCTATGGCATACCTCATCATGTGTCCTGCTGTATCCACCTACTGCATTCACATCAGCAACTATCTGTTGCCAGATTTGTTTTCTGCCTGACATATCTCCATACCCCCTCCCAAGAAGAAAGGCACTATGTCACCTAAAAGCTTCCACAATGACCCTTATACTCAGGGTCATGAAAGGGGGTTTGGGGGAATTGAGACACCTGGGTACCATAGTCCTAGGTGACCTAAATACAACAGAAGGATAACACACATAAGTATCACATAGCTAAAAAATTCCTGCTTCCAGATAAAACAGAAAAGTTAGAAATTCACTATTACCCACTAGAGAAACATACAACAATCAAGATACTGAAATATAAAAAAACAGGAATTGTGTGGTTGTAACAAATTCCATTCACACACAAAGCAAGGCTGGTTGCAAAACAAGAAGAGTAACAATAGCAACATATCTTTGTTTGTGCAAAACAGAAATGCAACTTTACTCCCCCACACCCAAAAGACTAGGCAAATAACACATTCTGCTATCAATCCATTAGTGAAATACTAAAAGTGCTGTCAAATGAATTGTCCCTGAAACATGTTTACAGATTTAACATAGAACATTCTATTTTAAGCTATTGCCAATCATGTATTCCTGTGAAATGCCCTGACAAGCATGCCCATGCATCAATATATTTCTGAGAAATGCACAGAGATAAAAATATAATTTGGTAATAAATATACATAAATCTATTTCTCTCTCTCTCTCTCTCTATATATATATATATATATATATATATGTGTGTGTGTGTGTGTGTGTGTGTGTGTGTGTGTGTGTGTGTAAATCTAATATATATATATATATATATATATATATATGTGTGTGTGTGTGTGTGTGTGTGTGTGTGTGTGTGTGTGTGTGTGTGTCAGATTTTTCTTAATGACATGTCAGCATATGCAATATATAACTCAAAAATGAAAGCATACCTTATCAAGGTCAGTAGTCTTCTGTGCAGATATATCCCAAAGTGATAGACTATTTTGTGTTCTCCACATAAACAAGTCTCCTCACCTTCAGGTTCCCCAGCTACACAGTTGCCTTTTAATGGTGTAGATTCAGAGCTGTGAGCACAGTAAAGATGAAAATGAGGTGTGAACTCAATTGAATGGCAGAATTCCAAATACTTGACTCCATCTATCAAATCTAAACATAGTGCAGGCACTTCCTCACTATTCATATGTTCATAGGTGTATACTAGGCTACTGACCTTGCAGCCTTTACAAGCATAGCCCATAGAACTGCCCTAACATTGTGCCACCCTACATTAGTTCCCATTGCCTCTATCAAGCAGAAGTATTGGAATGATCCCTGGGGTGAGCTTCCTATTAGCCACCCACTCATCAAGATTTCTATTGAAGAGGTTCGGCGAGGTGCTCTGCTTGACATGTATGAGAAGTCTATTCCAGAGCATGGGCAGTCTTTGGGTGAGGAACCTGTAACTCCAGCATGTTCTGTTGATTGTGGTAATGAGGCTGAAGTCTCTGGAGCATGTGGTGTGGAGGGATTGGGATTTCTTTAGATGTAGCACTTCTAACAAAACTGGGTCAGACATGGCTTTGAAAGTCAAGCAGAGATCACCTCTAAGTAGGCGATATGAGACAGATAATAGCTGGAGTCTTTTGAGTCTGTCCATGTAGGACATGTGTTTAATGCCTATAATCCTCTTCATGAGGTACTTCTGTGGCCTTTCCAGCTGTTCCAGTTGTCTAGTGAGGTACATGCCAAATGGGACATGATACTCAATGACTGGTCTAATGAGGGAAGAGTAGAGAGAGATGATGACCTCTTTCTTCCTGGATGCAAAACCCTTTGTAATGAGATGTGCTACATAGAAGGATTTTCTGACCACAGTGGCAATGTGGTGGTCAACCTGTGTCCTCAGATCTCTTATAACACCTTTGGTGTTCAGTGGGCTCCCATCGATGTGGTAATTAGTGGGAACTGAGTTTTTACAAAAGGGGATGACGACAACCCATTTATTGGCATTAAGCCTAAGGCTTTGGTTTCAACACCAGTCATTGGTCTCAGTGAGGCCTTTCTGAAGGATGTCTGCATCACTTGTGAAGTTAATAATGGTTCCCAGCTTGTAGTCATCTGCGAACTTGGTCAACCAGAGTCCCTTTGTGTTGGCCTGGACTTCTGAGAAGTAGATACCTAACAGTGGAGGACCCAGGACCGATCCCTGTGGGACTTCACTCATGACTGGTCAACAGTCTGACTTGGAGTCTGCTACTTTCACACTGTGTGTTCTATCTGTGAGCCAAGTTGCAACCAACCTAGTGATATAGGGGTCGATGCCTAGTTTGGTGAGTTCATCAATAATTCTCGAGTGTGGAATGGCATCAAAGGCCTTGGCCGGATTGAGGAAGGCTGGAGGCACCACTTTACCTTCATCCACAGCCCTCATGACTGACTCAGAGAGGTCAACCAGGTTGAGTAGCATGATCTCCCTTTCACAAAGCCAAATTGTGTGGGGTCTAGAGTTTGCAGATTTCCTATACCTTTGCTAATCAGGTCCATGATGATGCGCTCCATAGCTTTACATATCAGACTCATCAGGCTAATGGGGCAATAATTCCCAAGGTTTGTAGTCACTCCCCCTTTGTGGAGAGGGATGACTGTAGCAGTGTGCCATTTGGTGGGAAAATGCATGAGGTGAGGCTGTGACTGAACAGGGCACACAGATGTGGTGCCAGTTTGCTTTGTAGTTCATGTAGAACACAGTCAGAGATATTATTGGGTCCCATGGACGCTGCAGTGTTGGCCTTGGATAATGCAGCTTTAATCTGTGCTGCTGTAATGCTGGGTGCCTAGCATTTTTCTGGCACTGTGATTGGTCCTTTGGGGGGGTAAAGTTGGCTGTGAATCTGTCGGCCAGTATGTTGGCAATATCTATTGGCTGAGTATAGGAGATACCATTGGGCAGTCTCTCAGAGCAAATCTGGTTATTGCTGTGGAGGTTGTTGATATAGCTATAGAAGGCTTTGTAATTGTTTTTAGTGTCTGTTACAATTCTGCCTTAATAGCTGGCTTTAGAGGATTTGATGAGGGATCTCAACTTTTTGTTGACGCTAATAAGAGAGGTTTTCCAGTCTTGGGACTGCACCTTTTTCTGCAAAAGTTTCTTCCTTCTGTTGTAGAATTTATTAATGGCAGGGGGCCACCAGATTGGCTTCCTTTTTTTGTGGAGAGTGTCTTAGTTCTGTTGGGTATGGCTAGTTCCATGCATTTGTGTACATGTTCGTGCATTCCATTGGTGTATGATTCAGCAGTCATGCAGCTATTTTCTATTGGCATGGGTGCCACCTCTTTTTTTAGGCATCCAAAGTCAGATTTGGAGAAGATTTTCAAGGTGGTTACCTTTGCAGGGGGTGTGGGTGAGATGTGGATTTCCATGGTGATTAGGTTATGGTCCGATCTGACCAGGGAGGGATTGACTATTGGTGTATAGGAATGGTCACCCATCTTAGTAATAACCAGGTCAAGGATGTTGCTTCCTCTAGTGGGGGTCAGAATGAGATGGTCCATTGTATTGGAAATGAATTCCAGGAAGCATTGGGCCAGTGTATTGGTGCTTGAGTTGTTTTACCAGTTGATGGAGGGGTAGTTGAAGTCTCCTAGTAAGAGAGTGTTTGGTTGGACCTTGATAGATTCCAAGGTGCTTAGGAATATGGAGTGTGAGTCTAGGGACATGGCTGGGGACCTATAGCAGACTATGACCTGGAACGTCATCTTACCCAATGTTAGTTGTACCTGAAATATCTCAGATGCGTTATGCTGGGTTACTAGTCTGGAGGTGCGCATATCCTTTATAAATATGGAGACAGCACTGCCTGTGGAGCTTTGGTCCATGTTCAGGCCCAAAAGGTGTGGAATGAGTTATACCATGGAAGCACAGGGGTGCTTTCTGCTGCTTTAAACCAGGTCTCAATTACAGCACAAATGTCAATGTTCTCCATTTTGAAGAGTGCTTCGAGCAAGTGCATCTTGAGATTTAGATTTCTGCATTGAGCAACATGATCTTCAGATTGCATTTATTTATAGCTGTTATGGTGGTAATTTGGCTTTGGAACACCACCTAAAAAATGCCCTATAGGGTTGGCAAGAGCCTTAGCCAGCATCCAGAAACCCAGGGGTGACGGATGCAGGCCATCTTTGGCAAAGTATCGAGGTCTGTCAATCATGTCATCCTAAGCAGACAGATACTGGATCCCCTTAGAATGACTCCAGAAACTTAGCCAATTGTTGAAGTCAATCATTTTTTGTTTGTACTGCGGTATTATTCTGGGTGATGGTAGGATACTGCTCAGGGCTAGTGTCATACCTGCCTAGGCCACGTAATCCGAGAGCGCCACCATGTCTCTTTTCATGTAGTCCGGGGAGGTGCATCTCATGTCATTCACACCCACACGGACAATGACAGAGTCATACTTGTACTTGTGGAGTGACCTGAGTGCATGTGTTATGTGTCGGATTCTGGCACCTGATAAACAGCTGAATATTACCTTCTCCTTATTCAACGTAGTGAGTGGGACATCTGTGTGCCTCACTATTGAGTGACCTATAATTAGTGTATTGGGCAAGGTGTTTAGCCTTAGGGGCTTAGGTTGAGGGACACACTGTGGAGGTGAGCTTTGTTTCCTATGGTTTGTGCTGTATTGTGGCGGTTGAGTGCATTTCTGTCTTGGAGGTCTCTGCTGTTTGGGGAAATTTCTATTGAGAGCCTCCATGAAGGTGGGTATGTGGTTTGTCTTTTTATGTGAGAGCTGTGACAGCTGATGTTCTGGAGGGCTATGTGTTCCATGTGGTATGGTGCAGGTGCTGACCTTCTCCTGTTGACCAGCTAGTCCGGTCTTGGCTGGAGAGTGCATAGCTTCCAATTTGGTGATTTAAGTGCATCTCTACCAAAACTGAGTGTTGGGAAGTAAGAGGACAGGGTTGTCTGTGTACATAAGGCAGTTGTTGCACTGCCTCAGAATGCTCAAATGCATCAGGCTCATAGGAGTTAAGCACAGGGAACTGCCCTTTAATCATGCCAGGAGGGGTGGTCATAACTACTAAGTAGTGGAGTTATTTCTGTGAAGAACAACTAGTGCTGATGGCACTTAGGTGTGGTGCAATCATTGCTACAAAAGCCTGTTAAAGTGCAAAGTGATTAGGCTATTTGAAGTGCAAGAGAGAAAGAACTAGCAAGATATAAGGGAGTAACCGAAGAGCAGACTTTCTGCTACTACTAATAGTCTGTCTCAGCTTGGCACGGCATTGTGGAGCTTAAATAAGTGCAAATCCACGCAACTGTGGGCTTTTAAACCAGAAAGATGAAAGGGATGGAAAAACTGCCCAAATGGCCAATAAACAATCATTTTTTGGCCAGAAACAACTCCTCTTGTTGCTAATGGATTGCAACTGTGAATGATTACTGGTAGGGAGAAGGAAAACACAATAGCAATGCAGACTGCCTTATCTGCAGTGGGTGTGCACGTTATACTTACAAAGTGTAGAAGTAATTTTATCATGGTTGGAAATGTAAGTAAGCATCACTCAATTCAGAGGTTCTGTTCATTAACATCCAACCTCCCTTTTATTTGTTGACAACTGTATATTATTGCCTTTTAATACCCTCTCATATTTTAAGGACAATGATATAAAATGCCTTACTTACTGCATGTCTCAGATTACTGGTCAGATAAGACAAGAATGAGCAACAAACACAGAGAGATAAGACAGAGCTGCATTTTTGCAAGCAATAGTCATAAATGGTTGTGTGATCACTCAGTGCACAACATCCAAAATTAATACATGTACAAATAACTGTCATATGGTTTGTTAGTACTGTGGATGATGTTGTAGTTGGTTGTATGCAGACTAATTTCAGTTCCCTGCTGCAAAGCTGTTTGGATGGCAAAGAGAAAACACACCCTTACTGTGTTCTGAATGTTCATTGGAGTGATAGTTCAAATCCAGACCTACGTAAAAATATTTCATGTGTACAAACAAATATTTTATAATGTTTATTCATAGCTTACTCTTACCCATCTCTTCTCCTGTCTCCAGTTATTATTGCCCTGTTTTTCCCTTGGGACCTGCCTGGGTGGATACATTCAATATACTAAAGGTCACCTACCTCATCCAAACATTTTCGCTTAGGCAATATACTGCTCTGCTGCCTCAAATCCCACTTGGACATTGGAACAAGTCTCCCAGAGGATACCAAGAAAGTATGTGTGTGTGTTAATACTTGGGCCTCCACGGATTAGAACTCCATGTACTGTTAGTTTCAAGCTATCTCCCTGCCAGGGCACCCAGCAGCCTAGACACTCTCTCTTATCTCCCATCCACTTCTACCTCATCTCTTCCTGGGTTTCACTAGCTCTTCCTTAATTTATCCCACTCAGCCCCCAGACCCACCTAGTTTGGCCTAGTGCATTCTCTGCATTGACCACTAGAGGGCGCCCCCTCCCCACTGTCATTACTTTTCTCTCACTTATTCCTTACTCTGCCAATATCTACATTCATACTTTCCTATCCATATTATATACAGTATTCCTTACTTACCCTGCCACTACTTACTCTCCTCTAATCTTTGCTCCACTGATAGGCTCTCGATCCTCTCCTGGTTTCTTCCCGCTCCGTTCGCCCTGCGGGCTCACTCCGCTCCCCTACCCTGCCCCCAAATCCCACCCGCCCCCAGTGCATCTAGCTATATCCCTCTTGTTTCCACACCCACATTTTCTACACCAATCTGCTCCAACACCGTGCCACACCCCATCAGCCTAATATCCAATTTCAAACCACTCCCACAGGCACTACACTTCAATACATCCCACTTCTAACACACTCACTCACCTATCTACCCTATAACACCCACCTCTACTCCCACACCTCTTTCTACACTTCTCTAGTAAAATCCTTCTTATCCCTTCCACTATATCATATTTTTTGACAATTGCATCACCCACTTTCAAGTAACCCTATCAACATGCCTACATACCCTTATTCCACCCTATGTCTTCTATCACTTTCTCTTAAACTATCATACCTCTATCTCCTCACCCAACCTGTCATCTCTTACCACCCACAACTTTACCACACTACTTACCATCTGAACACTCCATTCCCACAATTACACTATCCCATCTCTCCCAATCTTCACCCTATAACCCAACTCCTCACCTTCTCATTTAAACTTCTCACCACTCAGAAATACTCTATCCCCACAACGAATAAACACCCCTTAATCATCTCAGATGACCCAAACCATCTTAATACTCTAATCAACTCTCTTTCAAACCCCATCTTCCATCTCTTTATCTGCCTTCTATCTGGTGATGTCCATCCTAACCCCGGCCCCTCCTCCTCCTCCTCCCCACACAAGCCTATATACTTTACTTCTCTAAACTCACAAAGTATAGTGAATAAAGTCCCCATCCTCCACGCATGGCTCACACATAACAAACCTGATATACTATCTATTTCAGAAACTTGGTTAAAGCCCTCCATAAAAGATTCTGAAATAACTCCACCCAACTACTCAATCATTAGAAAAGACAGGACCCAAAAGAAAGGAGGTGGAGTTGCCCTCCTTTATTCCTCCACCTTGCTAGTTACCCCATACAACAAACCTACCCCAACATTTAATAATGCTGAACTACTCCTCTCTCCTCCAAATTAACAAACACAAAAACATTTGCCTAGCATCCCTCTACATTCCTCCAGGTGACAATATTTCTACACTTGAAAACATCCTCTCCTGGCTCTCAGATAATGTTAACAACGAAACCATAATTCTTGGAGATGTCAATATTAACTGGGCCTCCATCCAGTCCCCAACCAACCCTCTTAACATCAATCTATTCAATTTCTCCCAGCTAATCAATAACATAACCCACCCTTCTAAAGACCCCTCCAGTGGCACTATCCTCGACTGGGTCCTAGTGTCACACCCCACTATTTTTCAAACAGCGGTACTCTTCCCGACCCTCTTGGTGATCACCTGCCTACTTTCACCCACCGACTCCCCTGCATCTCTAACCGCACCCATAACTACATCACTACCCGTAATGACAAATACTTCAACCCCTCAATTTTCATTGATTCCCTGAAAACCATCAATTGGAACAGCCTAAAAACGCTGCCCTTAGAAGAAGCTGTTTCCCTTTTTAACTCCACATTTCTAGGAATACTTGATTCCCAAGCCCCTCTAAGAACAAAAAGAATAAAACAAACACAGCCCCCTGGCTAACCAAAACTACTCTATCTACCATGAGGCTTAGAGACAAAGCCTGGGGACAGTATCTGAGAAACAAGACACCAGACAAACATATTGCATATAAAACCCTCCGTAATAAAGTAAAAAAGCTAATAATCTCTGATAGACAAACATACTTCCTCACACTCCAAAACAACAATAAAACCAACGGCCAAAGATTCTGGAAGGAATTTCTACCCTCCTCAACCCCAGCAAACCACCCACCCTACCCCAGACCCAAACATCCAAGACCTAGACTTAGCTATTCAATTTAACTCCTTTTTCATCGACTCTATTAGTAAACTAACCTCTTCCTTCTCATCCTCCCCCCCACCATACAACTCACCCCCTCCTACCACAATCAACCCTACCCCCATCTCTACTTCACATGACCCATCTTCCACCTCTTCCACTACTAGTACTTCCCCATCAACCGAACACTTCTCAAACTCACCATCTCCACCCCCATCTCTTTTCACCTTAAAACCTGTATCTACTACCACTATTAAGAAACTCCTCCAAAAATTAAAGCCATGCACTAATGCCCCTGATAACATTCCCTCTTATTTCCTACACATAGCTGCAGATGCCATTGCCTATCCCATTAGCATTCTAATAAACCGTTCCATCCAAGAACACACCGTGCCTACACTGTGGAAGCAAGCATTCATTATCCCCCTTCACAAAGGAGGCAACAACTATAACATCAATAATTTTCGTCCTATTGCCATTCTTTCCCCCATTTCTAAACTTTTGGAAAAGTGTGTTCACCTCCAACTCTTGCCTCATCTCTCAGATAACAACCTGCTAACCCCCACTCAACATGGATTCAGGCCAAACCATAGTACCATGACTGCCCTTTTATCCTTTCTTGAGACTGTCAATAAAGCACGTGATGCTGGACACATTGTCTCTACCCTACTTCTTGACCTATCCAAGGCCTTTGACACCATCTCACACAACCTGCTTTTAACTAAAATGTCAAAACTCAACCTCTCTCTCTCTTCCATAAATTGGTTTTCTAGCTATCTGTCAAATAGACACCAAGCAGTCAGATGGAAGAAGGCTACTTCCCCATTCATAAGCACCCCCACTGGTGTTCCCCAAGGATCTATTCTGGGCCCCCTCCTCTTCAATATATTTGTCAATGACTTTCATCAATCTATCCCTTTTGCAAACATCATTCAATATGCAGATGACTCTACAATTATCTGCTCTGCCATCTCCCCCTCACTACTCCAAAAACTTACTCAGCAAGCCTTTTTAATAACTGAACACTGGATGAAAATAAACCACTTAGCACTCAATGCCTCCAAAACAAAACTTATGGTTTTCACCCCTTCCAAAGCTGCCTCCTTTAATACCAACTCCTTCACTATTACCAGCCTAAATAATACACCCCTAGATCTAGTCTCTGAAACTAAGCTATTAGGAGTACTAATTGACAATAGACTTAGTTATAATTCCCATCTACTACTAAATATAAAAAAAACCCATCAAAAACTAGGCATGCTCACTAATTCCTCCAAAATCTTTTCAGCTTCCTCTTTTCTCATTCCCTCCCTTCTCTATGGTGCTCCACTTCTGACTAATCTTCAGGCCTCCTTAAAAAAAACTTTCTTCCTGCTTTAACAAAATAGCCAAAAACAGCCACAGGTCTTCAACCCACCATTGTACTTCCCTTCAAAAATTAAACTGGCTTGAATTACCAAACCAGCTTACATATATTCAGTTGACTTTCGCTCACAAGCTCATTTCCAGTCCTTCTCTTTGTCCCTCTCTGTCTACTGCCTTCAGAATGCACCTACCTAACAGAGTCCTAAGGTCTAACCACCAAAATCTATTAATAGTACACAAACCAAGTCATCCCCCAGGCAAACACTTACTATCTTTTAACCTTGCCCGACTATGGAACTCACTTCCTCCATCCATTCGTACTATTACCAATAAACACATATTCAAAAAATCACTTCATACATATTTAATATCCCAATGGGATTGTTCTTGCTCCCTCCCCTCATAGATCTGCAACATTCCATCTCCACTCACACGCACCCTACTAAAGCTTATGTTTCCACACTAAAATTATTTTAACTTAGACCTTCTGAGCTCCCTCCTCAATAACTTCCCTGATTGCTTATCTCAATACTGTTCTTAATTGAATGTTTCTCAAATTTATGCCTAAATGTATTTTTCTCAAAATTTTGCCTAAATGTATTAATGTTTTACCTCTACTGTGCATAATTGTCTAGTAATTTTAGCATCTATTTAACTCTGCCTATATCACAGTCTTTCTCCTCATCCTTAAATGTTTTCTCAAATTCAAGCCTAAATGTATTAATTTTTATCTCTACTCTGTATAATTATATTGTAGTAAATGTATGTACCTAATTTTTGTCAATATTGGAGCTTTTCTCCCCAGGACTCCATTGAAAACGGGTTCTTTTGGCCCAATGGACTATCCTGGTAAACCAACTGCAAATAAATAAATAAATAAATAAATAAATAATAGATTGCTTTTCTTTATTTCAACTACTTTTTGTCAGTGTTTGTGCAGTGCATGGCTTAGCACAAACAAGGGAACAGAGAAACACAATGAATGTCAGGTTTGGCTGTGCTTATCTCATTTGTGCACTTCTTAGCAGTCCGCAAACCTGGATTAGTGGCCCACACAGAAAGCAGAAAGAACACCTGCAGACAGGGTGTCTGTAAAAGTGTAAAGGCCAAAAAGGATACCTTGTTGCAGTTTTTGCTTTCCATCATACAATGCCAATAAGCAATGTTGTGGAGTGGTTACTGAGGGTCTCCAACACCTACAGCCATTGAACAGCTGCAGACAGGATGCATATAGTCATTAATTGAAAATGGATATATTCAATTAATTCTGGTGAGCATGGCACAACCACACTAAGCACTGTTGCATGGTGGTTAACACAGAGAACTTACGAATGACTAGGAAATTATGGAACTGTTATGTAACTACTCCAGTGGCAGCAGACTTAAGTATAGGACTGGAATACAGATGTTCCTGGGTTCTAGTACAGGATGTGCAACCTGTTTTTACTGTTATAACAGTCTAATTTATAGCAATAAACTGAAAAATATGCAAGTGTTATTTCAACTTTCTTTTGGCAACAGGTGTAAGTGTAGGGGTGGCATACATGTGGTCTTGGGTTCTATTAAAGAACACTCCAGGCAATTTTACTGTTACATTTCCCATTATATTTACCCTCACTTATAACACTTTAGATAGTGGAGCTGATATGAATTATATGTATGAGGGAATAAGACACCCTTATTGTGTTTTCACATCTATGATGGAGGGTATACTGTCTGCTATATTTCTGTATGAATAATTCTGCTATCTGGACTTGGATAGGTTCATAGGTTCATAGGTTGGTACTAGGCTATGGGACCTAGGGCCTATACAAGCCTAGCCATAACACTTCCCTGGATATTTCTTCCCACAATATTTACTTCCCTGGACCCCTGTCTAGCAGGGTAACTGACATGATCCCCGGGGTGATTTTTTTATCTCCCATCCAATCATCAAGGTTCCTTTTGAAGAGGGCCAAGGAGGCGCTCTGCTTGACATGTATGGGCAGTCTATTCCAGAGTTTCGGGAGTCTCTGGTTCAGGAACCTATCCCTCCAGCATGCTTTGTTCATTGTGATGACAAGGTTTAGATCCCTGGAGCGTGTGGCACTGAGGGATTGAGATTTCTTTAAGTGGAGCATGTCCAACAGCTCAGGGTTTGACATGGCCTTATATGCTAAGCAGAGATCGCCTCTTAGCAGATGATATGCCACAGAGTATAGCTGGAGTTATTTTAGACGGTCAGCAAATAGCATCTGCTTTAGGCCTGTGATTATTTTAGTTAGGTATTTTTGCGGCCTTTCCAGCTGTTGCAGATGTCTTATGAGGTACATACCAAATGGGGTGTTATACTCTATAAAGGGTCTAATGAGGGATGAGTACAGTGGGACAATGACCTTCTTTTTTCTGGATGAAAAGCCCTTATTGATGAAGTGTGCCACATAGAAGTATTTCCTGACTGTTGTGGTGATGTAATTATCAAAGGTGAGACCTCTGTCCACCTGTGTCCCTAAGTCTCTTATCACACTTTTGGTGTTTAGTGTACTGCCACCTATGTGGTAATTCATGGGTACCTGTTTTTTTCCCAGAGTGGATAACTATACATTTCTTGGCATTAAGCTTGAGCCCATGGCTCTGTCACCAAGCATCTGTTTCTGTAAGGCACTTTTGTAGAATATCCACATCATTTGGGGATTCACTAATGGCTCCCAGTTTGCAGTCATCTGTGAACTTTGTTAGCCAGTGTCCCTTAGTGTTGGCCTGTACTTCAGAGAAGTGGATGCCAAACAAGAGCGGTCCCAGGACTGAACCCTGAGGTACTCCACTTGTCACATGTCTGGAGCTGGATTTGGATTCAGCTACTTTTACAGTCTGAGTTCTGTCAGTAAGCCAGTTGGCAACCCATCGAGTGATGTAGGGATTTATGCCCAGCTTAGTAAGTTTATCTATGATTCCAGTGTGAGGGTGTTGTCGAAAGCCTTGGAGAGGTTCAGATAGGCTGTGTGGAATGCCTTACCCTTGTCCACAGCTCTGGACACTGATTCGAAGACATCAGTCAGGTACAGGAGACAAGATCGGCCCTTCATGAAAAAAAATGGCTGGGGTCCTGTGTTTGAAGGTTGCCAATGTCTTTGTTTATAAGTTCCATGATAATGCGTTCCATGCCCTTGCAGATCAAGCTCGTCACACTGATGGGGATGGTAGTTCCCTGGATGCAAGATGGATCCCCCCTTGTAGAGTGGGATAACTGTAGCTGTGCGCAACTCAGTGGGCATGAAGCCTGAGGTGAGGCTATGATTAAACATAACACTTAGGTGAGGTGCCAGTTCATTATGTAGTTCATTTAGTACACAGCCTGGGATGTCATCTGGTCCCATGGATCCTGTAGTCTTAGCTTTGGAAATTGCGGTTTCTACCTGTGTGGCCGTAATTACCGGAATTTGGCAATCTTTTGCTATTGACATGGACCCTTTAGGGGGTGAGAGGGGGGTGAAGTTGGCACTAAATCTGTCTGCCAGGATATTGGCAATATCCTTGGGATCAGTATATTTAATGCCATTCTGTTGTAGCTCAGAGCAGATCTGAGCATTTCCATTTAGATTCTTGATATAACTACAGAATGCCTTGTGGTTGTCTTTTTGTGGTTGTCTTTGGAATCTTTGGCAATTTTATTTTCGTAACTAGCTTTTGGGGATTTTATGGGGGATCTCAGCTTCTTACTGAGGCTGGTAAGGGAGTTTTTTGCATCCTGGGGTTTTCCTCTTTTCTGCAACAGTTTCTTCCTTCTGTTGTATAGTTTGTTTATGGCAGAGAACCACCAGACTGGCTTCTTTTTTTTGGAGGAGACCATCTTGGTTCTATTTGAGATGGCATGATTCATGCACAAGTGGATGTGCTCGTACACTGCCTTAGTGTAGGATTCAGCAGTCGAACTTTCAGATCCCATCTGCATGGGTGTCATGAAGCTTGTCACTTCTGACTTGAGTAGCATGAAGTTGGCTTTGGAGAAGTTTTTTTACGGAGGTTTCCTTACTGGAGGGTGGGGTGGGATGTGGATGTCAAGGGTGATTTACTTATGTTCGGACCTGACCAATGAGGGGGTGACCACTGGTGTGGAGCATCTATCTCCCATTTTGGTAATGACCAGGTCTAGGATATTGGAGCCCCTGGTGGGACAATGGATTAGTTGATCCAAGGTGTTAGAATTTAAGAATTCAAAGAACCATTGGGAAAAGGTGTTGGTACCTGAGTAGTTTCCCAGTTAATTGCAGGGTAGTTGAAATCAACCAGTATTAGGGTGTTTGGTTGTATCTTAATATTTTCCAGTATGTTTAGAAAGATGTGGTGAGAATATTGGGGCATGGTGGGGGATTTGTAGAAAGCTACAATTTGGATTGCAGTCTTACCTAGTGTTAGTTGCAGTTGCAGAATTTCAACTGCACTGTGTTGGGCAACTACCCTGGAGGTGTGAATATCCTTGGTGGATATGGACACTCCACCACCTTTAATGTTTTGGTCCTGGTTTGGTGGCTGAAAAGTGCAGTAAGAGGCATAGCCTGGTATTGCAGGGGTGCTCTCTAGAGCTTTGAGCCAGGTCTCAGTTACTGCACAGATATCAATGTTTTCCATTTTTAAGAGTGCCTCGAGAGAGTGCATTTTGAGGTTTAGACTTCTAGCATTGAGTAGCATTACCTTCAGATTTTTCATGCTTGTATCTGTTACAGTGGTGGTTTTGTTCTTTGAACCTTGCCTAAAAAAGGCACTATAGGGGTGGCAAGAGCTTTAGCCAGTAACCTGAATTCCAGGGGTGACAGGTGCAGACTATCTCTGGCAAAGCATTGTGGTTTTTCGATCATGTCTTCCCAGGCAGACAGATACTGGATCCTCTTTGAATGACACCGGAAGCTTAGCTAATTGTTGAAGTCAATCATTTTGTCCTTATACTGTGGTATCATTCTGGGCAAAGGCAGGATGATACTCAGGGCTAGGGTCATACCTGCCTGGGCCACATGATCGATAGCTCTTCCATGTCTCTTTTCATTTAGTCCAGGGAGGTACGTAAAGTCTCACATCATTCAGGATGGCCTTTGCAATTAAATAAGACACATATACAACTGGATTTATATACAAGAACCTTTTCAGATCACACACACACACACACATGCCTAACACCTCAAACTGTCAGCTGTATTTATGAATGATTCCTGACTATGTCTGAGCAGCGTTTCTTCTGTGGAAAAGATGAAAGATGAAAATACCACTGTAGAAGAAAATTTTCTATCCCCTATGCCTAGGTTTGAATCCCACACTATAAAAATCAATTTTATCCATGTATAAAGCTAAAAACAAATGTGTCAGGTCATGACATGTATCCCCCCAGTGCATGTCTGTAAACTTAACTCACCTAACAGTTACCTTCCAATTTTCAATATATGGGATCATAGGAGGTTACTAGGCTATTGGCCCTGAGGCCTGGACCCCTGTCTAGCAGGGCGACTGACATGCTCCCCAGGGAGAATTTCCTATCTCCCCTCCAATCATCAAGGTTCCTTTTGAAGAGGGCCAAAGAGGCGGTCTGCTTGACCTGTATGGGCAGTCTATTCCAGAGTCTGGAGAGTCTCTGGGTCAGGAACCTATCCCTCCAGCATGTTTTGTCAATTGTGATGACATGGTTTAGATACCTGGAGCATGTGTCTCTGAGGGATTGGGATTTCTTTAAGTGTAGCATGTCCATCAGCTCTGGATTTGTCATGGCCTTGTATGTTAAGCAGAGATCACCTCTGAGTACACAATATGTGACAGAATATAGCTGGAGTTTTTTCAGACGGTCTGCATAGAACATCTGCTTTAGGCCTGTGATTGTTTTAGTGAGGTATTTCTGCGGCCTTTCCAGTTGTTGCAGATGTCTTGAGAGGTACATACCAAATGGGGTGTTGTATTCTATAATGGGTCTAATGAGAGATGAGTACAGTGGGACAATGACCTTCTTTTTTCTGGATGTAAAGCCCTTAGTGATTAGGTGTGCCACATAGATGGATTTCCTGACTGTTGTGGCAATGTGGTTATCAAAGTTGAGACCACTGTCCACCTGTGTCCCTAATTCTCACCACACTTTCAGTTTTAGTGTACTGCCACCTATGTGGTAATTCACGGGTACATATTTTTTCCCAAAGGGGATAACTATACATTTATTGGTATCGAGCTTGAGCCCATGGCCCTGGAACCAAGCATCTGTTTCTGTAAGGCCCTTTTGTAGAATATCCACATAATTTGGGATTCAATAATGGCTTCCAGTTTGCAGTCATCTGCAAACTTTGATAGCCAGAGTCCCTTAGTGTTGGCCTGTACTTCAGAGAAGTAGATGCCAAACAAGAGCGGTCCCAGGACTGAACTCTGTGGTACTCCACTTGTCACTTGTCTGGAGCTGGATTTGGAGTCAGCTACATTTATAGTTTGGGTTCTGTCAGTTAGCCAGTTGGCAACCCATCGAGTGATGTAGGGATTAATGCCCAGCTTAGTAAGTTTATCTATGATTCCAGAGTGGGGGATGGTGTTGAAGGCCTTGGCAAGGTGCAGATAGGCTGTGTGGACCACCTTACCCTTGTCCACGGCTCTGGAGACTGATTCGAAGAAGCCAGTCAGGTTCAGGAGACAAGATCGGCCCTTCACAAACCCAAACTGAGTGGGGTCCAGTGTTTGAAGGTTGCCAATGTCTTTGTTTATAAGTTCCATGATAATATGTTCCATGGCCTTGCAGATCAGGCTCGTCAGACTAATAGGGCAGTAGTTCCCGGGATCAAAGGTGGATCCCCCCTTGTGAAGTGGGATAACTAGCTCTGCGCCACTCAGTGGGCATGAACCCTGAGGTGAGACTATGATTAAACATGACACTTAGGTGAGCTGCCCATTCATCTTGTAGTTCATGTAGTACACAGTCTGGAATGTGATCTGGTCTCATGGATGCTGCATTCCTAGCTTTGGAGAGTGCAGTTTTCACCTGTGTGGCCGTTATTACCAGAATTTAGCAATCTTTTGGCATTGAGATGGGCCTCATAGGAGGTCAGAGGGGTGTGACGTTTGCACTGAATTGATCTGCCAGGATAATGTCAATATCCTTGTGATCAGTATAATTGGACCAAACATATGTGTAACATATGCACATTTCAAGGATTGCTTTCAGCAAATTGTAGTTATATTGTGTAGTTGTTAGGATGTATAATTAGAGTAATACGTCAGATAAAATAGTTGTATCATTATGTTAATGCATTGTCTGTCATATATGATGGTACTAATTTCATCTCTTTTTTTCCCTCTCACCCCAACCCTTATCTCTTTTTTATTTTCTATTATGTGTCATCAAAATGTCTCCATGTCATCCATCTGTAACAAATCACTAAGTGCTTCACAGCACAGTGAGGTAGGCCAGCCCCAAGTAATCAGCCTTCCTCCTCTCCACTGTCTCAAGCACCAATGCCCAGCACATCTGGGATCCAACCTGGCAGCACTACATCTGCTGCCCCTGCACTTTCTGTGTCCTTAGGTAGTACTGCCCTGGCAGCTGATGCTGTGGTCACCCTCGAGAGTAGTGGCAGAGATGGGGATTTCATCACCTGCCAGGAGATGCCAGGGTTGGTGTTTATGGTTGTGCACTGCACCATTGGTGTATGCCAGATGGAGAGGATGCTATCCCTCATGGCATGTAGGAGGAGAAGATGTCAAGCACTCCAGCTGCCAGTGAAGTAAGGGGACAGTGATAGTCCTATGAGTGAGGACAAAATTCTCACTGTCTCCATGTTTGATGGGTATAAGCCTGGGTTGTCCCTTCCCTCACACCATTCATGGTATCCCTCCAAACATTTGTTTCCATCACTGTCCCTGTGTCTTGTCTTGTTTGTTTGTATTTGCTTCCTCGCCTACCCAACTTACCTGACCCAGACATACCTACGTCCCCTACCCAGCATTCCTCTATTAATGAATTAAAAAAAATGCGCACCTGTCTCACAAAAAAAAAGTACTGCACCATACATAGCAATCCATTTTGCACGTGTCTTCTTGACACACTTGATTCATGTCCAATTGGCTATACAACATGAATACATTGTTGTCACCCCTCTTTCTGGAGGTGACAGTCCAAATTCAGCTAATATTCTGCACATATTTTCAGTTTACACTGTTGAAGAAATGGATACCATTGGTTCTTTCCTACCTCCCTCCTGCACATTCCTGTATTCCTTTCCCTTTGCCCCCCCCCGCTTGCTCCTCATTTCACCACTTTCCTATATATCCCATTTTAACACTTATATAGAATCACACACAACACACATAAGTACCAGAAAAAGAAATGGACCCCTTCACTTTTTGGCTTCTGTGTTTGATCAGAGTTTGGCATCACACACCAATGCCAAGAGATGGTGTGCAGGTCTGCAATGCTGCAGTTACCTCTGCACAATGCCACTTAACCAAGCTGCACTACATCAACACACAGTAAACACATGCTGAATGTACTATAAAGAATAATATCACTGCATTACCACTGTTTATTTAAAAGTATTAGATACGTCTGGATTCAAACCCAGTATCATTTGGGCTCAAAAAGAAATGTATCCCTGCATTTATACCTGTTGCTACAGAGTTAGCAGCAGATGTGTTTCATACACTCAATACTAACTCTCAGAATTGTAGCAGTGAGGCTTACGTTTGTGTACTGCAAACAGGGAAAGTAATGGAAATGTCTCGCATGCGCAAACACTTTTCTAACTGTCACAAAAAACAGCTGCTCTCCACTGCACTATGCAAAGTCACTATCAGCATGTATTAGTGCTGTTTTCTGTACATTTACTCTTCATGCCATGAAACTACATGTGAAACATAACAAACTGAAAGCCCTATCTAACAATATGTCACACGTGTTACCTCCCCCATACACTGCAACCCTGGTTTCTCAGTACTTGTTCACAAATATATCAACTGCACTACATAAATTATGTGATAGTCAATGCAGAAACACACAAACTAAATACCCCTATGGGCGAACGGTGAGCTGCCAAAAATAAACAAACACTTCAGAAAAAAGAATAGTAGACTGACACATGGCTGCAGCTATATTAAGGTATTTTATTCAACATACCAAAGGGAGCATTGTACTCTTTGATTTGTCTGATAAGGGCAGAGTACAGTGGGATATGACCTCTTTGGACATAGATGTCATGCCTTAACTTATAAGTTGCACAACTGAAAAGGATTTCATCTCTGCCGCCACATAGTGGTCGAAGGTAAGGCAACTGTCTATGTGTGTTTACCCAGATCCCTGACCACTGGGTTGAATCTTAGGGGTGTATTATCAACATGGTAATTAGCCAGGATGGTCAACTTCATAAATGGTAAAATTATGCATTTTTTTTTTAGCATTGAGTTTAAGACCATGGCTTTAGCACCTTTTGTTAATTAGAGATAGACCTTCTTAAAGAATGCTAGTCTTTGAATGGGAGTCAATGATAACCCCCAGCTTGCAATCATCTGCAAACATAGTCAGCCATAAACCTTAGGTATTTGCTTCCATTTCATTGAAACAGATGCCAAAAAGGAGCGGTTCCAGTACCAATTCCTGGGGACTCTGCTAGTGACTGTTCTCTTAGTGAAGGTAGCCTCACCTACTTTGACCTCTTGGGTACTATCAGTGAGCTAATTGGCTATCCAGAGGGTGATAAAAGGATTTATACCTAAATTTGTAAACTTGTCTACAATTTCTGAGTGGTTATTGTATCAAAAGCCTTGGTCAGGTTAAGGTAAGTGGAGTGCACAGTCTAACCTTCATCCAGTGCTTTGGAGACCCTCTCAAAAAAGACCACCAGATTTAATAGCCAGGATCTTCCTTCAACAAAGATGAACTGTGATCGCCTCAGTGTTTGCAGGTTACCTATGTCCTCATTTATCATGTCCAGGATGATTCTTTCCATGGCCTTACATATGAGGCTGGTAAGACTTATGGGTCTGTAGTTACATGAATCAGTGTTTGAACTTTCTTTGTGCAGGGAAATAACTGTAGCCATCTTACATTCCTTGGGTTCAAAACCTGACTGAAGGCTCCAGTTGAAAAGTGATTCAAGTGGACCAGAGAGATCATGTTTAATGATATTTATTAAACATCCAGGGATGTAATCAGGGCCCACTGATGCAGTGTTTTTGGTCTTGGAAAGTGCATTGATGACCTTTTCCATAGTAATGGTTGGGGGGGTTGTGTTATGTGGTATTTTCTTTGGACTATCATTGAGGGAGGGGGCAGAATTTCAACTGAACTTGCCTGCCAAAATGTGTGGTTGATACTGTAGAAAGCTTTGTGGTTGTCCTTTGCCTGAGAAGCAATTTTTCTTCAAATGTAGCCTTCAAAGTATTAATTGACCCTTTTAGCTGCCTTTTTAGATTGGTCTGAGGGATTTTAGTATGTATGGCTTTCTTCCTCCTATACTTGGCCAATATTTTATTTTTGTATAACCAATTGATGCTGTGATTCCATCAGGGTGGGTTGTCTTTTGAGTTTGTCTTATTCTTAATATGAGTGAGCTCTATAAAGCTTATCAATATGGCTGTGCAGAGATTTTGTAAATAGCTCTGGGTGTTTATTGGGTTTGGTGGTACTTGGAATTTAGCCAAGGTGTTGCTTAGTTGAGAGAGGTTAGCCTTAGAATAGTTCCTAAAGGTTTTTGGTTTCGTTGGATGCCTGGATGTAGATCTGAAAAGCACAGATGTTGTATTGGTTGAGGAACATCGGCCCCAATGTTCATGAGTACAAGGTAAGGATGTTCGTACGCCTGGTAGGAGACTGGACCAACTGTTCCAGGATGTTGGTATTAACAAAGTTCAGGAATTGCTGGGTTTGTGCATTAGAAATGCCGTAGGATTCCCAATCTATAGAGGGATAGTTGAGCTCCCCCATGAATATCATACTGGGTTGAATAGTGAAGGACTCTAGTACATTGAAATAGGTAGTATGAGTTTCCTGGGACATGGAAGGGGACTTATAGGCTGCTAAAATATGGTACAACAGCCTGTTTATGATGAGATGCGTCAGAAGTAAAACAGTTTGACCCTGGATTATTTGACCCCAGATGATTCAACCCTGGACAATTCAACCCCAATGCAATTCCATACACTTTCACCTTTAAATTTACATTTATTGTCTATGGGAATAGTTAGTGGAGAGTTTGACCCCAGACTATTTTCCCCAATTATATAAAAAAAGTTTATAAAGTTTTATAAAAACATTTTTTTACTTAATATTCCAATCATGATTTTTTTTTCGTAGGAATCTAATACCTTCCTGCTGAATACCTCCAAATTGCATCCACAGCTATAGAAAACCCATTTCACTTCTAATGAATAGATCCATCACCGAACACACTGTTCCAATCCTGTGGAAAACCTCATATATCATACCACTCCACAAATGTGCCCCCTCCCTAGACCTTTCCAACTATCGACCAATTGCAATTCTCTCACCCCTCTCTAAGATCCTAGAAAGATGTATTCATCACCATTTCCTCTCCTATCCCCTCATCAACAACCTTCTCTCCTCAACCCAACATGGATTCCGCCCATCCCATAGCACCACCACTGCCCTACTCAACTTCACCAATACTATAAATTCCCACAGGAATCTAGGTAAATTTGTCTCAGCTACTTTGCTAGCTTTATCCAAGGCATTCAACACAGTCTCACATAATAAACTACTGTCATGTCTCTCTGACCTCAACCTTACAGCCCCACCCTCCTCTCGTTTAAAAGCTATTTAGATAACTGCCAACAATCCATCAAATGGCATAACTCTCTATCCCCCCACTCCCACCCTCCTTATGCAAGGATCAATACTAGGACCCCATCTTTTTAATATCTTCACAAAGCAACTCCACTCAGCTACATCTAAATCTGACATAGTCCAATACGCTGACGACACACCTCTCATATGCTCTGCACCAACATCCAACTTCTCCAACAAAAAATGCAAGAAGCCTTCTGTGAAATAGAGAACTGGCAAAACAATTCACAATTCATACTAAATCCCAGGAAAACACAACTAATACTATTCCATTCTACTAAAATGAGCAACCGTACCTTCTCTTTACTCTCGGCCAGCAAAACCCAAATCACCCCGTCACTGAGGCTAAACTCCTAGGAGTTACCATTGACCAGCAACTCAAATTCACAAAGCACATATCAACAACCATCACTAAAGTCCACAAAAAGCTAGGTTCCCTCTATCGCTGTAAAATTTATCTAAACCACCGAATTTCGAACTGCAATAGCCGAGACCCACCTCTTATCTACTTTATGCATCCCCAATTCTAACTAATCTTTACAAAACTGACCTTAATAAACTTTCCATCTGTTACAACAAAATTGCTAGATTCACTACCAATGCCAAATCATGATCCCACCACTGCCTTTCCCTACAACCCTTGCACTGGCTTCAAATAACGAACATATTAAGGTACCATCAACTCAGCCTAGCTCATCTAATTCTGTATTATCACGAGAAAACCCCTGACCTGACTGGCATGCTGAACTTCTACAATTCAAATAGGCAACTTTGGTCCTCCAACAAAGCCTTAATTGAAACCATCACATGCAAAAACAACTCTGGGGAATCACTATTTGCCCATGAAATAGCAAAAATATGGAACAACCTTCCTCCTGACCTCTGACTACAAAATTCTACACCCCCCTTCAAAAGCCAATATAAAATATACCTCTTCACCAACCATCTATGCACCTGTAATTGACCCACTGAAGCCTCATCCACTTACTATTTCTACACCCCATCTGTCCTGGACAACACAAACAACACCGTCTAACTAAAACTATCCATGTGTGAGCAATAACCTATATATGAATGTATGTACGTGTGTGTGTGTGTGTGTGTGTGTGTGTGTGTGTGTGTGTGTGTGTGTGTATGTGTGTGTGTGCGCGTGTGTGTGCGTGTGTGCGTGTGTGTGTCTGTGTGTCTGCACAAATGTGTGTGTAAATATGGATATATGTATATATGTATATAGTATATAGATATGTATGTATGGATATATATATATATATATATATATATATATATATATGAATGTATATGTGGAAGTATATGGGGATGTATATGTGTATGTATATATATATATATATATATATATATATATATATATATATATATATATATATATATATATATATATATATATATATAGATATATATATATATATA